>NW_028249031.1:0-143889 GCF_964263255.1 Lissotriton vulgaris | reverse complement strand
AAACTGTTCATAAGTCGCACTACATGAGTATTGAATAGCCATTTTGTGATTCAGTCAGTCAGCTGGCATCTGTCCAAGGCATTTCTGAAAACAAACCGGAGTTATTTCTCTGAGAGATACCCCTTTCACGCTGCATCTCCCCACATAAGCAGGTAACACACCCTCTTCCCTCATCACCAGAATACCCCCATTAACCTTCTTGGTCCCGGAAGTGTCCCTGTGCGGTTGGACAAATAAGAATCTTATTGATGTATAAATTTACATATAAAACATTTTATTTAGACAAAACAACAACAAATAAAACTATGTACAGCCATGGCTGTCATGGCTGGGCCATTTGTGAATCACAGCCTGCAAGACAAAAAGAAAGATAAGATGGTGTGTCATGCATCCAGGAAAGGAGATAGAGAGAAAGAGTGAGAGACAGAAGGAGAAGAAGAGGGAAAGAGTGAGAGAGAGGAGGATAGAGAAAGAGAGTCAAAGAGAGAAAGAATGAGATACGAGGAAGAGAGAAAGAGAGAAACAGAGTGAGAGAGAGGAAGAGTGAGAGTAAGTGTGAAGAGGAAGAGAGAGAAAGAGTGAGAGAGGAAGAGAGAAAGAGTAAGAGAGAGTAAGCCAGCCAAAGAGAGAGTGACACAGAGAGGAAGAAAACGAGAGAAACAGTGTAAGAGACAGGAGGAGAGAGATAAAGAGAGAAACAGTGTGAGAGAGAGGAAGAGAGAGAGATAAAGAGTGAGAGAGAAGAGGAGAGAAAGAACGAATGAGACAGGGAAAAAGAGAACATGTGAGAGAGAGAAAGGAACAGCTGGAGAGGGAGTGTTGAGACTGGAAAAATCTTTGCAGCTCACCTTTGTGCCACTGGTGTGTCTCCAACTACGTGCCGGGAGATAGTGCAGACCTCAAGTTTAGTGATCTGAAAGATAGTAAAGAATTAGTAATTGTAGAGTACATACAACTGCACACGCATAATTCTATTTGTCAGTAATGCGCAAAAAGGGTGGTGCACCCCATCTATTCTCACTGCTTGGTGGTGTCTGTGCGCTCTTGTGCGCACAGACTGCTGCACACTATCCACTCCCACCACCCAAAGGGGACTGCCCACTGCTGTGGAAAGAAGTCTCTCTGCTCACCTTCCACCTCCGACGTGTGTGTAAGAAGGTCCACCAAGTGGCGAAGCAACCTCCTCAGCCATTGCGTACACGTGGTCCAGCTGAACTCACAATTCAGATTGGGTGTTAATTGTCAAGATGCCCACCCATCATCGCAGATTTTTTGCGCGTTCTGCTCTGGTGGTGTTGGCGGTTGAACGTTGATTTGTGATTCATAGCCTGTGAGATAAAAAGCAACATATGATTGTGTGTCATGTGAACTTTCACTATCTTGAAAACTATCTCTAGCTATTCCAGCTGCAATAGTTCTTTCTTGATTAATCTCTTTGTTCAACATTTGAAGATAATTTGGAAAAATTGTACATTCAGTGCTATCTTTACATGCATTGAAAGAATACTCATAGGAGTCACAATGTCCAAATAATTCCATTTCATTCTGCCAAGGTTTGAAGAGTTGCAGAAGAGCTAAATAGAAAAACTCTCTTTTATCTGGAGTATCACAACTTAATTTCCTGTGATTAATCAGATTGCCTTTGTCATGCTTTACCAAACATCCTTCCGATCCAATTACATCGTATTTTCCTTCATTTAGATTTTCTGTGACATTTGTTTTTAAACTATAATATTGCAGTATTTCATCTAGACATATGTTTTCAAGGTATGGACTTCTATTTGGATAGTACGTATCCAACATATTTGTTTTCAGAATATCCGTACTTTCCGGTTCATTCAGTGCCAAGTATTCAATTTCTTGTAAAGATTTCAAAACTCGATTTTGTGCTTCAGGAAGACCAAAACTTATTCAGATGATCCCTCTTGACTTTGAATATAAACTTGTAGATGTCAATCGATCCTAACATTCATAGGATCGAATTTCTCAAAGTGAAAGTAACTTCAAGCTGAAGCTGTACAATTTTTTGCTAAATGTCCACTCCTGTGAAATTTTCTCCCACATTTCTTTCAATTCTTTCTTCTCAGAGTTGGTAATATATGACGTGACATAGCGAGCAACAGCAATTGAGTTATCGGCAACATAGTGTATGTCCATTTTTGCATTCCACATCTTCGAAATCACCGGATCGTAATCATTAATGTACTTCGATTCTTCTGTTCTTTTTAAATTAAAAGTATTTTTGAGTGATTTTCAAGTGATGGTATGCTTCACTGCTGACATAAAACTGTTCACTCTTCCTTTGGAAATTACTGGACGTGGAAAGCCAAATTGACATTTTGTGTGAAATGTATCTTTTGACTTATATTTCCGTTGGCAATACTTTGTACATTGATAACTTCTATATGCAAATACGCCTCACTAATCGAAGGGAGTCTGGTGCTATGGTCGCTGCCACGAAGTTGGGGTCACTGCCATTCAGGACTCGGGGCACAGTTTCACATGTGGGATCGGCTTGTGTTGAACAGGGTTACTGGCATCATGTGTAGCGCCTTTTGTTGTACAGGGTTAATGGCACCATGTGTCGCCGGCCTCACATATGGAAAAATGCCTCACTGATCGAAGGGAGTCTGGTGCTGTGGTCGCTGCCACAGACTTGGGGTCACTGCCATTCAGGACTAAGGACACAGTTCCACATGTGGGATCGGCTTGTGTTGAACAGGGTTAGTGGCACCATGTGTCGCCGGCTTGTGTTGAGCAGGGTTAGTGGCACCACGTGTTGCGGCTAGTGTTGCACAGGGTTAGTGGCACCCCGTGTCCAAAATTCGAATTGTGAGCTCTGTTGCCCGCAGTGTATACTTGTATTGAGTGTTTGTTTGCACTTGAAGATGAATTTGGTGATGGTACTAAAGCTATAACTGATATAAAAAAAGTTCTTGAAGCAATGATACTAAAAAGATATTATGTAGGTTTTTGGTCTTGTACAGATTTCAAAACTCGATTTCGTGCTGCAGGAAGACCAAAATGTATTCAGATGATCCCTCTAGACTTTGAATATAAACTTGCAGATGTAAATCGATCCTAACATTCATAGGACCCAATTTCTCGAAGTGAAAGCATCTTCAAACTGAAGCTGAACAATTTTTTGCTTTGTGTCCTCTCCTGCGAAATTTCCTCCCACATTTCTTTCAATTCTGTCTTCTCAGAGTTGGTAATATATGATGTGACATAGCGAGCAACAGCAATTGAGTTATCGGCAACATATTGTATGTCCATATTTGCATTCCACATCTTCGAAATCACCGGATTGTAATCATTAATGTACTTCGATTCTTCTGTTCTTTTTAAATTATAAGTATTTTTGGGTAATTTTCAAGTGATGGTATGCCTCACTGCTGACATAAAACTGTTCACTCTTCCTCTGGTGCTGTGGTTGCTGCCACGAAAGTGAGGTCATTCAGGACTCAGGACACAGTTCCACATGTGTGATAGACTTGTGTTGTCATTAGTGATGTCATTTGAGATGTCATCAGTGATGTCACTGACCATGTCATGAATGATGTAATATGTGACATCATCAGCAGTGGATTGCGGGTGCGCGAAATATAGTTAGTACAACTAACTATATAGGAGCAATTTCAATGGTTTTTTAAATGCTAATTCCTAACTATATAAGGCCTGAAACCTATGGTTTTTTAAGTGAATATATATATATATATACATATATATATATATATATTTATATATATGATTGCCACTTCCAGCTTCCTTTGCCCGTGATCAAGAGCACCAGTTGTTCGAAACGCGTAGGGCTTCGATTTTGAAGAGTGTGACCCTGTAACCTGCACTGCTGACAACCAAGAATAAAAGGCATTTCAACCCTCCGTGTGGCATTTTCAAGTGAGGCAACTCTTGTGACTTTATATTTATATATATATATATATTTATATATATATAGATAGATAGATAGATAGATAGATAGACAGACAGACAGACAGACAGACAGACAGACAGACAGATAGATAGATAGATAGATAGATAGATAGATAGATAGATAGATAGATAGATAGATAGATAGATAGATAGATAGATAGATAGATAGATAGATAGATAGATAGATAGATAGATAGATAGAGATATATGGATGCATACCTATATATGGATATATTACCTACTGGCGGTCGCCAGAAGGTGGTTATAGTTAGGACCTACTTTCCATAGGAAATCCACAACATTCTATTTGGAATAACTTTGACGCCGGAGGCTGAATCTTCGTGAATTTCTCGAATAAAATGGCCTGCTCAGTTCCGCTCCTTCTCTGAAAGTTTGGGAGTGATTCGTTAAGTGGGGGCCAAGAAAAAAGGGGGGTCCCAAAACGTGTTTTCCCCAAGCAATTTTCCATAGGGACCTTTAGCCAAGGCTACAGCCCGAAGGGCTGAACGAATTACACGAAATTTGGTAGAGAGGTAGAGTTCTGTTCGCAGATTGTGCTTTTTGCTAAATGGTGTAAATCCGTTCAGTAGTTTCTGAGAAAATCGCAAGTAAAATCATAGCGATATCTAGAGACGGAGTTCAGCACGTGTACGGAAATCTGTTCAATTACGAGCGCGAGCTGCATGCTGATTAGCTGTGAACTGTCGGTCAACACTCGAAACCAGGAAGTGTTGGCAGCCATCTTGTGCCTCGCTAGAACCTAGTCACAAGAAAACAGTAAAGCAAAGTTCAGAAATAAGGAAAGGGGGTAGGTTAGAAACATTCTGACCCTCCAGGCTTGCTCAGGGGGTCGTACATGGATGTTTAGGCTCTATTTTTTATTTTTATTTTTTAAAGGAAAATTGAGGTGTACACGTATGGAAATACATACAATTACGAGCAAGAGCCGCATGCTGATTGGTTGTCAATACTGCAAAACAGGAAATGTTGGCAGCCATCTTGTTTGTCGCGAGAGCCGAGTCACAAGAAAACAGTAAAACAAAGTTGAGAAATAAGGAAATGGGGCAGGGTAGAAACATTCTGACCCTATAGTCTTGGTCAGGGGGGTGGTACATGGATCTTTAGGCTCCATTTTTATTTAAAAAAAATAAAAAATGGCGGGGTACTCGTGCAGTACTTGTACGCGGTGGAAAAGGTGAAAAAAACTATAAGCACGTTTTGTTTATTAGGTCTCGGGGGGCAAATTACGGGGGCAATTTTAGAGCTATATTTCTATGACAGTATATAAAACTTTCCATTTTTTATTTGCTGCATCAGTTGTACTCTCTACGCATGCGCAGCCTTGTTTGCAAGTGCACTTTTTTTTCTTTTTCTTCAAGTTCGCCAAGCAAACCTCTCCTGATTTTGGGTATTAAATTTGCAGCTTTCTTTTCCCGGGTCATGTGTGTTATCCGGTGCTATACTTTTGTAATATATTAATAAACATATTGTATGTATATTTATTTGAAATGTAGTGTCGAGGAGCCAAACGTTGATTACATACTCCGTCCAGCCGCCATTTTAGTAGTTTTCCTCCGTTCTTTTTATTATACCTGTTACTTTCATTTTACCCTGCGCATATTTTCTCAGTGATCGATGAGATTTCGTGCCACAGATACCACGGTGTTTGTCCTTGGCCTCCGATCTTATCAGACTTGGTCACACGTATACCTAGAAACTAATTTGAAGGACGTAAGGCACAGGCATTACAACAAGTGTTGATCAACAAAAAAACATTATTAAGATTATGAATTTATCATGTGTGGTAAATGCATAGTAGTTGTAAAAGCATGTGTGGAAAAGCGATATGTGTGCTAATGGTTTTGTGGTGACGATCACCCGTGCTTATGAACCAGGTCTGGGCATGGTGGAGTCTAGGGTACCAGGTGGAGGGGCACGCAGCTGCACTCATACAATTTAGAAGTAATATAGGATTTTTAAACCTTAAAAAAAATTATTCCATAATTATCCTAGATTAAGTCTTCTGTTAGTATGTTCATTAAATACATGAATATATGTTTTAAAACAATTAAAAACATTTGCGTCTTTTTTGCACGGGGTGCCGTACATGATGTCACATGGAAGCTTTGATGCGACGCCTAACCTCGAAGCGTATTCGTAGCATATACTGAGAATGATTAGCAGTACAAACTATGGTGCAATCACTCTCTCACTGTCAAATCAGAGCACAGGGCGCGCTATGAGAATGGTTAGAAGTGGTCACTCATTGGAGATCCAATTCAGGTGTGTGGCTTATCCACAGTATCATAACGTTAGTTTTTTAACCTGGTTAAGTTTGAGGTTTGCATGGAATACTGTGCTTTAGGCAGATATGAATGTTTAGGGAGCGTTTATCTCTATTAAGCTTAGTTATTTTCATTTACATATAGGTGTCTGAGGGAGGGAAAAGAAGTCTATGTGAATGGCGAGGATTGCACAATAGTACCAGATGTAGTGACCGGATATTTTGTCCTATTTCTGAGTGATGATGACTTTAGTCTACAACCAACTTAGTATAGTGGATAGATCCCTATTTTTGGCCTATTCTTAGGGTTAGCCTACTGACTTTGGCATAATAACATGCTTTCATCACTTACAGGCCTGAAGGCCTATATTAGGGTAGATTCTTTATTATTGACATCATATTATCTATTGGTATGGCTTGCTTATGTATCTTGATAGAGCTATGCGTCTCTTTCATCTTCTTCGGGACTATAAGGCCCAAACGAGAGAGACTCCATTTTCCTTTCTGCCTTGGCTGCTCGAGGCGCTTGTAGGTCAAGAGTGATGTTTTAGTTATGAACTGTTGTTCACTGGAGAGGAACCGGTCAGAGCTGGCCCTTATCGGAGGAATGTAATCAGAGCTCGGGTTTTAGACGAAACAGCAGCTGGCCACTGTGGGAGCGTCGGAGGCCCAGAGCCTAGTACAGGAATCTGGTGGGCGGCAGGTTACTGTCTGGAAATTTCCATGAACGAAGAGCTCTTTATATTATCGAGGTGTAGAGAGGAGAGGCAGGCAGTTGACAGCAGACAGTGAGCAGTGAGCAGTTGACAGTTGGCAGTTGCAGATGACAGTTGGAGTTTGGAACGATCGAAGGCCAATAATCTTTTGGAGAGACTGAAGTTACATCGTGAGTCAGTCTGTTAGAGCAGTTGGAGATAGTTAAACGTCAAAGTTAGAATAAGCAGAGTGAAGAAGTTAGTTGAACAGATGGTTTCCAGAGCGGTTGAAACTATATCATTAGATTGAAGTCTGGAGGTGATGACAGTTCGTGGGAGAGAGGAAACCAGTGCAAAGTGATCGGTGCAGAGCTGAGAAATAGAGGAGAAGACGAGAGAAGGGTTCCAGTGCTTTGAAGGAGCATAGCGGTGCAGACGTGTATCCGTGGGTGCAGAATAGAATCTGAGATGAGCCAAGGCAGAGATGAGAGAGGGACCCAGATGACAGCTAGAACCGGACTCCGTAATTATAAGGTGAAGTCTGTCCTGCTATTATAGTGCATGAATATACTAACTATTTCCTTTACTTTTCAGGCTATGCTTAGACTGTTAGGTAGTACCGTGAATTTTTAATATAATGTTTTCTTTGTCTGTTATAGTGTAATAAAGAGACCCCAGTTTGTAACGAACATATATATTTGAGTATTGTTTCTATGATAAAGCTAACCTTTCTTTACAGCCAGGTGCCAGCGTGTGGAAGGATGGGCGATTCCCTTCCTACAGGTAACGGATGCAGGAGATCGATGTGAGTTTTATGTCAGGGAATAATTCTTAAGTGTAACAATTTAGCAGTTCTTGTGTGAGAGGATCGGATCTCCTATCTATCACATGTGAGATAACAATTTATATAAGATACTCCCAGTAAATATTAGGTATTTAGAAACTTCTCCAATAGAGAGAGAAAAGAATGTATTAATAGGACAGTGAGATTGCTCAAGATAGGGTGTTAATGAGAACACCAATTGGGATTGGTGTAGTAATGAGATTGCTTAAGATAGGGCATTAGTGAGAACACCAATTGGGAATGGTGTGTAATGAGATCGCTCAAGATAGGGCGTTAATGAGAGCACCAATTGTGATTGGTGTGTAGTGAGATCGCTCAAGATAGGGCGTTAATGAGGACTGAAAAACAAAAGTGGGGAGGGTCAAAGGGGATATAATTTAAAGACCTGTCAACTTATGCCCCAAATAAACGTCTAACACAGAAGAAAGAAGACCAGGTCAAGGACACCAATTGTGGTTGGTGTGGTAGAGTGAGCTGCTCTCCACTATGAGAAGGAGGGTAGAATAGAGTGGGCCAGATTGTCGCGGGGCTACAAGGTAAGATCATAGGATGAGACATGGAATTCCGTAGTCATTAGTGACTATTCTTAGTAATCCCTTAGATCTAGCAGTGTTTTTGATGATATAAGCTTGTATATTGCGAGTGCCCCATTCCAGGGTAAGTACTCAGGAACCATTGTAAATAGGGTCCGGGAAGGGATGGTGTTACGTTTTGGCCGGGTTGGTTGTATCTAGGTGAGTGGGTGATTCTTGGTCTGAGAATCCGGTCATTACACCAGATCACTCCTTAATTTGTAGACACATACAATTGCATGGCTCTTGTATACAAGATGCGCCTAATTTGGACAAAGTTTTGAAAGGTAGTCCGACACCTGCTATTATAAAAACGTTGAAATAATGGAGATTGTTGTGCAATGTTAGCAGGCATCGCTTACATGATTACGGTAACTGAGCGTGTGATTTTATAAAAAAAAAGTTGTATTAACTCCTCTGCATGGGAAGCTGGATGTTTCCATCTGGCTGTCGATTTCGACCTTGAAAGCAGAGTCAACCAAATGAGTCGTATAAGAGCGCTATTGTCTCAAAAAGAGGTCGCTCTTATATCTGGTAGAGAAACATTTGTCCTTTATGTAGCAAACACCCGCACGGAAGTGCATGATTTATTAAATACAGACGTGCACATTAAAGATATTCTAAATTAACTCCCCAAAATTCAAGTGGGTGGGTGAGTGTGTGTATGGTTATGTTGGTGAGTGAATGGATGCCTGTGAGTAACTGCATATGTGAAAGGCAGTCTATGTGAGTTTTGGAGTGTATAAATGACTACATGTGAAAGTGAGTGATTGTGAGAGTGGCTGTATTGATAAGTGTGTGCTTGTATTAGTTATTGTATAAGAGTATGTGTTAGTATATGTTTGAATAAGTGAGGTGGTGTGTGTAAATAGGTGAGTAAATGGGAGTGTGATTGATTCTTTGCATGACTGACTAGGTGTGTGAGTAGCTCTATAGATGTGTGGTGGTGTATGAGTGTCTGTATAGATATGTGAGTGCATATGATAATGCCGTATTGATGGTTGCCTGCATGTATGAGTGACTGTATGGGTGAATGAGTGGATGTATGTATAGACCTATGAAATTAGTGAGTGGGTATGCACTAACTGGTATTGGTGTGTCTATGGTTTTGAAAATTGCAGTCTGTATTTTAGGGTGGGTGTATCAAAGGTTATATTAAGGCAGGGGTCTCCAACTGGTCGATCGCGAGCTACCGGTAGCTCGCCGAACCCCCATGAGTAGCTCACGCATTACGTCTCAATTTTGTAGCCTATTCTTGTTGTTTATTGTTTTTAGGCCTATTTTCAAAGCCTTCCCTGCCATCACCAAAACCAGCTGCTCAGATTGGTCTAACTGAGCTTAGCTGGTGCGGGGGGGGGGGCAGGGCAAAAGATGATGACGCTGTTGTGGAGCTGGGGTCCACGCCACCTGCCTTTCACAGCTTTGCACCGCAGTCTCGATTGTGTTCCGGAAAGTCTGCTACCATGCAGGTGGCGCAAGCAGTATTGAACTGCTACGGGCCCCACCACCTGCCTTTTTCTGCCTTGATTGGAACATATTGCAGCAGCAGATCAAACACGGTAAGCACTGACCTGGCCAGGAAACACCGGCATAATGCATTGTTTTCTAGACTGGAGCTGCGATGTGCCCCTTAGCCGCTGGTATGCCATGGGCTGTCGAAAGACTGATAATATCTTTTTGTCCCGCTTTCCAGCCCTGGGATATAATTCAGGACAGCAGTGTGTTGCCAAGTTTCAGTTTTCTTTACCAAAGGCACACGATAAAGAAAAGCTCTTCCCTCCGCATTGATTTGTAATAACCAGCCAGAGTGCAGGACCTCTAGTAAAATAACTTGTCCATTACTTGAGAACTTAACATTTAAGTTAATCATCTCACATGGGTACTCGCTAACTCCCAAAAAGAATGTAATTGTTCCACTCTTCAGACCCTCTACGAATTTAAGATCTTGTTTAAACTCTTTCATAGCCTCTGTGGCCAGGTCATTGCCAGAGCACAGGCACGCTCATTTAAATTATGCATGTGTTGATATCCAATATTCAAGGATAGGAATGTGTGTTTTCGATAGTAAGACCAAATACAGACGCTTTGGAGAAGTGATGACCCGGGGATTTTAGCGCAAATGGCTGCCAGGAGTGTATCACTGGGAGGCCCCTCACTTAACTTTCAGGACAGCGGCGTCCCAATCACTGTGTGGAGGCCCAGAGCCAGGCGGCAAAAGGTCCAGGAATCAAGGCCTCGCCTGAGCTCAGCCTGCTGCAGCCAGCCCTAGCTGCCTAGAAGTGCCACCCATCTGCAGCTTCCCGGACACACAAACATTAGGACTCATCTGCGACTGGGCAGCGGCCAAGTAAAGTAGGTATCATGTCGATATTTCTGGTCCTCCATTTCCCTGATGCTGTATTATTGCCCTCTCTGATGCCCAGTACCTGTTTATCGCCCTCGCTGGTACCATATTATCTTCGTGTATGGTTGCCCTCACAGACGCCTTGCCATTGTACTCTTTTAGGCCTTATTAGCCCCTTTGATGCCAACGATGCTAGCAGTGCCCTCTCTATTGTCTTTAATTAATGCCTCCTCTGATGTCTTATTTTTGTCCCCGCTGATGCGTTGTTGTTGCCCGCCCTGTCCCTGGTATGTTTATTTTGAGGCCTCTGGGCAGGAATTTCAATGATGGGGGATGGGGGGGCGCAAGAGAGCAGTGAGGAGTTTTTAAGGCTGTTAATGATGGTGGGGAAGTTAGTTGTTGCAATGAATGAAATAGATTTTGAATGTAATTAAAATAATAGAGGAACCACAGTACTATGGAACCTGATGCACAACAGCTTTAGAAATCCAAAACACTCCTATGGTGGAATTGGTGATCTAATCAATTCTAGGTGTTTCAATACATGGATGATGATTTGATGTGTTGTCCCATACACGCTTTCTTTCTAACTTCTCTTCATAAAATGGTATTAAAAGTGTCACACATGATAGAGGACGTAAATACCACTAATAAGTAGTATAAACATAAAAATGTAACTGGTATGCATGCTAAAGACTTTGCAGCTGTGTGCATTAGTCCAACTCTTGATGCGTTGTACTTAGCAGGGCTGGTGTAATTTCTGATATTGATATTTTTCCTTTGTCTTCAATGATTGATTGATTTTGCTTGTGAGAAAGTGTCACTCATAGTCGTTGAAACGTCATTCATAATTACACTGAAATTATGAAAATGTCAGACATGGCAATGTAAAACCTTGGCTGCTATGATGACACAGCAGCAGCTCACTAACAATACTGCAAATAGTCTCTGTGACGCTGTCCCATTTCTAATAAGTGATATTCTGTTTGGATCAAAAGAAACTTTTAATGGATATTGCATGAACATTAACACAATATTTCTCTGCAAAAAGTCTGTAGCAGACTCTCACACGTCATCCGCATTCATAATAAATTGAAGGAAAATGATATTTAAAATGATTTGTTTAAAAAAATCACATTTGGTAAGGAATATATTTTCAGGTTTAACTTTTGCAGTGTATGAACAAGTTGATTGAGGTTCACAAAAGGAAGTCTTAGGCTTGTATCCCACATAGCTCGTTATACTTTCCAGGAATGCATCCAAGCAAGACAAGCTTTTGCTTCAGGTAGCACAACCTGCGGCTGTCTGTCACTTCAAAAGATGGAGTGTGGACCCTTTTATTTTAAACAGCACTAAGAGCTCAGAAGAAATTTGGCTTAAAGTCAATGAAACTGGGCGTAGGGCGTCTCTCGAAAAAATGCGCGAGTTACTTGGCCTTTAGTAGCTCACGACAATTTTCACAGACCAGAAGTAGCTCCCACTACAAAAAAGGTTGGAGACCCCTGTATTAAGGTATGAGGAGATGCATCAGATTAGCATATGGATGATGTCATCAGTGATGTAATTTGAGATGTCATCAGTGATGTCACTGACCATGTCATGAATGATGTAATATGTGACGTCATCAGCAGTGCATTGCGCGGGCGTGGGTTTTAGCTAGCTGAACTAATTATAACAGACACATGACACATTTCTCTGGTTTTGTGTGAGTGAAATAACGTCCCTGAAAACTGTGGTTTTTTCAGTGAATTTCTAAGGTTTTTTAAATGCTAATTTCTAACTATAACGTCGCTGAAATCTATGGTTTTTTCAATGAATTTCAAAGGTTTTTTAAATGCTAATTTCTAGCTATGCCTACAAAGGTAGGACATGTGAAGAAAGAGGAAGAAAAGCGCAGATAGAAGCAAGACAAGTGCAGAAAGAGGCAACAGATGTTCAGAAAGACGAAGAAAAGTGCAGGAAGAAGCAAGAAATGTGCAGAAAGAACCAACAGAGGAGCAGAAAGTTCTCCTGTGCCCCCTGCTTTTTGCTGACTGGTACTGGTGGTAACTGACTCTGGCTAACCAGGCCTAGAGCCAGTGCAATGCTATAAGACACTTAGAATACAGTGAAAACTCCTACATACACTAGGGAACACTATGCGTTGGGGTACCTCTGTGATTAGCATGGCCTCCTCTGTATTTGCCATGAGTTAGTGCCTGGGTCATAGCATGAGTACATGGGTACTGACTGGATGGTTAGAGTACTGCAAGGAGAGTGCATGGTGAATTTATAAGTGCTTGGGTATTGCCAGAGTGATTGGATTAGTACATGGCAGTAGTGTGTAGGTGGTTAGAGGTAATAATATATATTTATATAGACAGACTCATATTTACAAAGCTATGCAAACAACAGGACAGGTCAGATATAGTAGTAAGACTAAATGCTGTAGTCCTACTTTTATGTCTGGCCTGCCCCTGTTTTTGCTCCTCAAAATCTGGTCACCCTAAACAGAAATGATAATGTACTTCCCTCTGTATGCACAGGTGGCAGAACAAAATACTCTGAAAGCAGTTGTGAATTGAGCACAATACTATGAAAGCAAAGGCGACAGGCTTATTCACTTTGGAAGTAATGGTGAAGAGGATTCGTGAAACAAAAGTGAAGACACACCCCACTCTGCATGTGTGTGTGTCAGGTGTAGGGTGTCCTCTTCAACCTCTGTCGAGGAAGATACATATATATTGCCGAATGTGCTCTCCTGGGAAAAGTTTAACAACCTCTAAAGAGGTGAGGATATCATAGCCACCAATTACTCCTAGCTACCGATGTAATATGTTCAATAATAATGGACAAAAATACTGTTCTTTGATAAGAAATTTTAGCCCACTAAAAATAAGTAGGGCTGGGCGGAATTAGCAAAATTTACTTTCTCAAACTATCGATAAATTGCGCGAAATCTCCGGGAGCATGCAGAACTTTCGCAAAGATGCGGAGATTGCTTTTCCTGCCCATTCGTATTGTTTTTTTGCGTGCTCGCAGGGAAATGTACCTCTAACTTGTCCATGCAGTCGCTAATGGGCGCGGCCATCTTGCTCGCGATGCTTATTTCCTCTTCCGGGTCGAATGACGTGTTCGGGATCACAAACTCACACAGGATAGAGCGACCGGTTACCAACAATCCAACATCTCATGGCGCACGCGAACGGATTGGAAAACTCGTCGGCGAACGCAGGGACCTGGTAAGTCGCTACTACGTATTTTTAAAGTGCGAACAAGAAAACACTTCTGTTTTGCAGCAAATTGTGAAAGGTTTGACATTTTCGCGCTCTCCGCGGAACACAAAAATGTCAAAATATCGCAAATTCCGCTAGCATAACGAAATTTACCACCCAGGCCTAAAATAAGGTCTATTAAGAGCTGGGTGCAGTTTAATATTTACTGTCAAGGACACTATAAATTGGTTGAAAATTTACATTTTGAACTGACAGTAATGAAATGAGATTGTGCAACAATTGAATGTTTGCTAGCACAAATGTTAACATGTCTAATATAGTTATAAAAAATCATGCATTTTTTTATCATTGAACATTTCCTTTCGGTGTCAGTGTCTATTATTTTATGTAGCGCTATAGCAAAAAATTGTAGAATTTATTTATTTTTAAAAAACTACTATGACAGTTGCTATGGTGAATTAGTGTCTTATGATAGCTTCACCCAATTAGGGATTGGTAATCTTCCTCCAAGAGAGTATGTTCAGCAATATATACACCTCACTCTGTAAGCACAGGTCGCAGGGTACAAGCGTCAGAAATCTATGGTGAAATGGGCACAGCACTGTGGAAATAAAGGTGAAAGGGCACAGTGTTCTAGAAGCAAAGATGGTGGCGTAAAGCACTCCGGAAGTCAAGGCAAAGAGGTCATAGCAGTCTTGTCACAATAGTGATTAAGCACTTTAATCTGCATGCACAGATGGCGGATGCGCAGTACTCCATGGCTGGCAGTGGTGAATGCGGCACAATAGTGTGGAAGCAGGAGTGAAAGTAACCTAAAAGCAAAAGTGAAGACAGGCATTCCTAGGGATAAAAGCAAAGGGCACAATGCTCTGAAAGTAATGAAGGAAAGGGTCACAATGTTTTGCCATCGCTGTGAAAAGGTGACCTGTCTTGCGTAAAAAAGGTACAGTGTACAGTACTTTTTTTCATCGATAGTATTATTGACGCATAAACTAGTGTCCATGCAAAAGCAAATGAGAACACCCAATACCGAATAATAGAAGCACATCTCTTTCCAGTGCTTCAAATGTGTATATTAGTAAAGTTAGTTTGCGCGTCTTCGACTTTGTTGTGGAAACTGTATGAATGAGTGTGTGTGGAAACATTACATGTCACATTAAAAGATATGCGAAACACTAGATGTTATAATACCAGGCGCAAAATAAATTACTAAGCCACAAAAAATAAGATTCTAAGGCAAAGCCAGTGACAGCTTGACAGCAAAGCCAGTGGCCAGCTGCACTCAGAAGCGGCCAATTAAGCTGATTTTCTTACTCTCTCTTTTCCTGCCCAGGCGAGTTAGGGCATTTAAATGAAGTGCGGGAGCCCACACTTCATTTTTTTGAGTAATTTGGCGGGATTCGTGACCCCAGCCCGAGTTCAGCCGAAATTATAAAAATAAAAAATGCTTTTTATGGCCCTAGGGAACCTTGTGGAACCCCCTGCGGAGGCCAAGAGGGTTAGGGTGTTTATACCCTGCCCCCTTTTCTTGTTTTTCATCTTTGTTTCACTGTTTTCTTGGGACTCGGTTCTACCAAGTCACAAGATGGCTGCCAACACTTCCTAGTTTGCACTGTTGGCAGCCAATCACAGTGATGCTCGTGGTTGGGAGGTTTCACGAACACACCGCACACATAGATATCGAAACTTGTATTTTTTTAACTTCTCAGCAACTACTTAACAGATTTACACCATTTAAAAAGAAGGTTGCTTTCTGAACCCAGCACTACCTTTTTGCCAAATTTGGTTTCATTCCGTTCAACAGTTCGGGCTTTAGCCTTGGCTAATCCTTCCTATAGAAAATTGATTTCGAATCTTTTATTTTTTGAATTTCTCAGGAACTACTGAATGGATTTACACCATTTAACAAAAGGGCCGTTTTCTGAACCAAGGGCTACCTTTTTGCCAAATTTGGTGTAATTCTGTTCAGCAGTTCGGGCTGTAGCTTTGTCTAAAGTTTTGCTATGGAAAATAACATAGGGAAAACACATTTTGGGACCCCCTTTTTCATGGCCCCCGCTTGGCGAATTACCTCAAAACTTTCAAGGCAGGAGAAGACTGGAGATGATCACAAGTTTTAAAAATTTTGCGAAGATTCGTCAACTGGTGCCAAAGTTATTGGGGAAAAAACTAACTAACTATAACTACCTACTGGTGACCGCCAGTAGGTAATATGCATATACATATATATGTACATATATGTGTTTGTGTTGGTATATATAAATGTATGTATGTATATATATATATATATATTTATTTATTTTTTTTCACTGAAAAAACCATAGGTTTCAGGGGTGTTATAGTTAGTTGGACATTTCACTCGTACAAAACCATTAAAAATCCCCTGTTATAGTTAGTTCAGCTAACTATAACCCGGGCGCCCGCAATGCACTGCTGATGAGGTCACATATTAATTCACTCATGACATGGTCCGTGACATCCCTCATGACATCACTGATGACATCACTGATGACATCATCCATTGAATGTGTGTCTTTCTGAAAATTAAATATTTTTTATAGATATATAACTCAAGGTCGATGGAAGAATAAATGGTGAATAAGTGTCTAAATGGATAGTTTTTTTTGTAAAATTGATTGTATAACTGACTGACTAAGTGTATCTTAGTGAATACATGGGTTAGCGAGTAATGTTTAAATATGTAAATATCTGTATTAGTCTCTCACTGTGTGTATAATTGGCTGCATCGATTGGTGAGTAGGTACATGAGTGTCTATATGGGTTATCAGTTGGTTTTTTAAGTATCAGTATGAGTGTCTGAGTGTCTGTATGGTTCGGTTGGGGGTATTACTTAGCCCATAGATGCATAAATGAGTGACTCACAGTTTGTATGTGTTTTGAAGACAGCATGTGTGCAGGCCTGTTTGGGTGTGCACACATGCTGTGCAGGCCTGTTTTGGGTGTGCATGGGTGTGTTAGTGAGTGAATGACTGTCTCAATAGTGTCTTTATGATTAACTACATATGTTTTAAACTAGTATATGTGAGTATTGTTGTATATAAGTGAGTATATGTGAGAGTGAGAGTTTAGAAGAGTTCATGTATAAATAAGTAGGTGTTTCTATAAGTGATTGTTTAAGAGAGTAAGTATGTGTAAGTTTCTGTAGAAGTAAGTGTGGTGGTGTGTGTATAACTGTATATGCAATTAAATGGATGTTTGATTCTTTGTTAGCATCAGTGACTATGTGTGTGAGTAACTATGGATGAGTGGCTGTGTGTAACAGGATGTATAGGTGTACATATGATGAGTGAGTACATGTATGAGTGACTGTATAGGACTGTTGGTGAATAAGTGGATGTGTATGTATATCTTGGAATTACTGAATAGATTGTTGTAACTGGTATTGGTATATCCATTGATTTGACAATTTTAGTTTCTATTTTGAATGTGTGTATCAAAGGTTATATTAGGGTGAGAGGAGGTCTGACACTCTATCACAAGGATAATGTCACCAATGATGTCGTCAGTGATGTCATTTGAGATGTCATCAGTGATATCATGAATGATGTCACTGACTTTGTCATGAGTGATGTCATATGTGACGTCATCAGCAGTGCATTGCGGGCGCACGAGTTATAGTTAGCTGAACTAACTATAAAAGGGGAATTCCAATGGTTGTGTACGAGTGAAATGTCCAACTAACTATAACGCCCCTGAAACCTATGGTTTTTCAGTGAATTTCTAAGGTTTTTTAAATGCTAATTCCTAACTATAACGTGCCTGAAACCTATGGTTTTTTCAGTAAATTTCAAAGGTTTTTTAAATGCTAATTTCTAACTATGCCTACAGAGATAGAACATGTGAAGAAAGAAGAAAAAACGCACAGAAAGAAAAAAAACAAATGCAGAAAGAAGAAACAGAAGTCAACAAAGACGAAGTAAAGTGCAGGAAGAAGGAAAACGTGGAGAAAGAACAAATAGAAGAGCAGAAAGAAGCCTTGTTGCAAAATCATCCTGTACCCTCAACTGTTTCAGACCGGTACTGGTGGTAACTGACTCTGACTAACCAGTCCTAGAGGCAGTGCTATGTTCAAAGACACTTAGAATGCAGTGAAAACACCTACATACACTAGGCAACACTATGCGTTGGGGTCTCCCTGTGATTAGCATGACCTCCTCTGTAAGCCATTAGTATATATTAGGGCAGGGGGATTAAAACTACCTCCTAAAATGCGCCATGGGGCGCATTCGCACACTGGTGAAGGGGGGGGCCTGAGGTGACATGTGCGCAAACACGTTGTGTGGTATGTTTTAAGTTTGGGGATTAAGTCCCCTTGAATCCTACGATTCCCTAGGGTCAAACTAGCCCACTAGGTACCTCCAGTAAGCACCACAGAGCTATGTAGCACAGAGGTGTATAAAGGGGCACGGCCTGGACCACCTCTCTGCTACGCAGCGCAGTGGAAGTTACTGGAAGCACCTGGTGGGCTAGTTGGCCCCCGAAGGCCCTCAAAATTTAAGGGGAATTATTTCTCCAACTAAACATGTGTAACAGGGCATGTTTGCACACTTCACCTCAGGTCTCGTCCCTTCCCTTCCCCACTGTGTAAACCCGCCCGTGGCAGTTTTAGGTTGGGAGATTAAGTCCCCATGAATCCTGAGGGTCCCTAGCGACAAATTAGCCCACTAGGTACCTCCAAAAAGTGCCATTGCAGAGAGATGTAAGAGGGGCACTGCCAGCACCACCTCTCTGCAACGCAGCACAGTGGCGCTTACTGGAAGCACCTGGTGGGCTAGTTGACCCCCAGGGTCCCTCTGGATTTAAGATGAATTATTTCCCCAACTTAAAATGCACCACAGGGCGTGTTTGCACACGTCACCTCTGGCCCCTTCCCCATACTTCACCACCGTGTAAACACGCCCGTTCTAATTTGAGAGATTAGGTCCCCTTGAATCCTAAGGGTCCCTAGGGTCCAACTAGCCCACTAGGTACCTCCAAGTAAGTGCCACAGAGCTGGGTTGCCGAGTGTTGTAAAAAGGGGCGTGGCCTCTGAACACCTGTCTGCAACGCAGCTCCCTGGTGCATACTGGACATACCTGTTGGTCTAGTTGGCCCTCAGGGACCCTCAGTATTGAAAGAAAATTAATTCCCCAACTTACAACTCACCACAAGGCGTGTTTGCACAATGGTGAAGGAAGAGGGCGTGGCCTGAGGTGACATGTGTGCAAACACACCCTGTTTCAAGTTGGGGAATTAATTCCTCTTCAATACTGAGGATCCCTGAGGGCCAACTAGTCCACCAGGTACCTCCAATATGCGCCAGGGAGCTGTGTTGCGGAGAGATGTTCAGAAGCCATGCCCCTTTTTACAACACTCTGAAACGCAGCTCTCTGGCGTCTATTGGAGGTTCCTGGTGGGCTAGTTGGCCCCCAGGGACCCCTAGTATTCAAGGGGAAATCATTCCCCATCTTCAAACACGCCACAGGGTGTGTTTGCAGAGTGCAGAAATGATGGGGCGTGGCCTCCGGCATGATGCTGGTCTTTTTTTTCCCTTTTTTTAAGAAGGGGTCTGTATGGACCCCTTCTTCTTTTTCTAATAATCTTGTACCTGGGTACCCCATCATCCAGGCACTCCCCTTGATTGTTTTTTTTAATACAAAAATTGGGATGGGGCTGTGTGGCCCCCATCATGAGGCTATAATTTGCCCGGGGACCCCATCCCCGGTGCATGGCCATTTTTTAAAACATTTTTTCTTTTTGGAAGGGGCTGCTCCCCTCTCCTTTGGCCATGTATGGCCCCGGGGACCCCATCCCCTAGGGCCGGCCTTTTTTTAAAATTTATTATAATTATTTTTAATTTTGCATATTTGGGGAGGGAGGAGGCGTGACTCCCCTCCTGGGCCACTAATAGCCCCGGGGATCCCATCCCCCCAGGCTGGCCATCTCTGTTGGGGACCGTGGGGGGGTCCCCAAAACCCCCACGGTCCCGGCTGCTCCCCTCATCCAGCGGGAGCCGGCATTGGTTTTCCACATGGGGAGCTGCGAAGATGCAGCTCCCCATGTGGAAAAGCAATCAGCTTTGGTATTTTGAAGAGAGAGTTCTCTTCCAAATATCAAAGCAGTTTGCTATGGCAGGGCGGGAGCCACAAAACTCCCACCCTGCCATTGCAAACTAAAGTGTCCCCGATGTGGGCACCTCGGGACACTGAAGGAGTCGGTCCTGGGGGGCTGGTGGTCCCCAGGGTCACAAAAGGCTCCAGGAGGGGGGCTACGCGGCCACCCTCCCACAATTTCCAAAGCCCCGAGGAGGTGGCAGTCCATGGGGTGTATTGGGGGGGCTTGAGCCCCCCACACAGGTTATTTTTTTGTATACTTATGCCAACAAGCCCCGGGGCGGTGGTCCATGGGGATGCGGGGGGTCATGAGCCCCCACATATATTGTGATTGAGCCCCCCACCCATTACTTTTGAAAGCCCTGGGGGATGGCGGTCCCTGGGGCTTGGGGGGCTATGAGCCCCAGCACATTTTCTGATGAAGCCCCGGGGGTGGCGGTCCCCGCTCTGGGGGTCACCCTTAGGCCCCCAACCCAATTCTTTGCTAGCCCCCGGGATTTGCCACCCCCGGGGGCTAATTGCCAATGAAGCCCGTGCTTTGTTTTTTTTTTTATAGGCAGGTTCCGCGCACCCTGCGTGGATCTTGCTGTTTAAAAAAAAGAATAAAACATTTATTTTGCCTTGGGGGTCCTTGTGCGACCCGTTTAGCAGGCCTAGGGGGTCAGGGTGTTTATACCCTGCACCCTTTTTGCGTTTTGCATGTTTTTTTCTTGGGTGTCTTGTGCCTCGGTTCTACCAAAGCACAAGATGGCTGCCAACACTTACTGGTTTGGAGTGTTGACAGCCAATTAGCAAACAGCCTGTCATCAGGAGGGTGCGCAGATCCGGCGCGGCCATAGATATATATGATTTTACTTTTGATTTTCTCAGCAACTGCTGAACGGATTTACACCATTTAACAAAAAGGCATGACTCTGAACCAAGAGCTACCTTTTTGCTAAATTTGGTGTAATTCCATTCAGCAGTTCTGGCTGTAGCTGCGACTAAAGGTTCCTATGGAAAATATCATGGGGAAAACACGTTCTGGGACCCCCCCTTTTTTCTCGGCTCCCGCTTGACGAATCACCCCGAGACTTTCAGGATAGAAGCGGACTGGAGCTTCACGAAGATTCATCAACAAAGTTATTGGGAATAGAATATTGCGGATTTCCCAAGGAAAATAGGTTCTAACTATAACTACCTATATATATACACACACACACACACAAATTCTTTTCAACTGTACTTTACTTCATTTTATTATATTTTTATTCCTCCTATTAAGTTAGTTTACATATACATATCTTTCATATTCATGTTTTTTGTTGCCTCAATGTAATGCACACTGCCACCCTTTCTACCTTGTACGCAGTATAGAAAGAATACAAAATGAATAATATGAATAATAACATTTTGGGTGATTAAACCAAAAGGAGAACATGACAATAGAACTGCTCCTATTAAATGTAATATATTCTCATCAAAATAATAAAACGTATTTGACAAGTCAATAGTGTTTTAGTTTTCCAGTGCAAAGCTACATATACTGGCATCAAAAAGTGACACAGCCAAGTTAGTGGCCTCTCCTTAACAAAGCTCCTGCAGCTCCGACCCATGATGCTTCATCCTGAGACCCTGATGGGCCACTGACAAGAGATGGTCTTGGCAGGGAGCCATGGATCTCCCCCCTCCTTGACGTACTCAGGTTTCACTGGATTGTGTGTCGTCAGCTCGCCTGAGGAAGAAATTTGGCCAGGATGATGGCCTGTCATGCTAAAGTGTTGGCCGGGCCCTGGTTCTTGGTGCTGGCCCCGTCAGAGTGGCACAACATACAAAGGGGGTCCAGACCCACTTTGGACAGGGTAGGTGCCCTGGCCGTTGCGGGAAGCCAGTCAGGGAAGTGATGTCCCTTCCTGTCGCCCAGAGCCAGTTTTTTTTCCCATGCAGCCTGGCTGGTGGAGGGGCTCTCCGGACAGCTTATCTTTGGAAGTTGCAGGCCCCACTGGCTGGCTATAGTGTGGCAGTGGTGGCCCTGGTCTGGGGACTTACCGGTGTGGTGGGGGACACCCTGATGCGGGGAAGGCAGCATTCCTCTGTAGCGGGCCCTTGTAAGTGGGCAAGTCCCTATCTTCTCCAACCACTTTCATGATTGTGGCTTGACATGGTGAAGGGATGCCTTGGGTCCATGTGCCACTGAAGCACTTATCCTGTGGGTCAGAGCCTCAGATGCAGATGGACCTGCATGGCATTCCTGAAAAGAATCCCAACCTTTCGACTCCTTGTGCTGCCCCATCCAGCTATATTTGTCCTGATTACCTTTGCACCTGAGGCATCAGGGCACAAGTGGACCATAATCCTCAGTTTCAGAGGCTCACCACCATCTCCTGCTTTCCAGTTGACCCGTTAGAAATCACCTGGATGCTTGTACTGCCCTACCCCTGGATTTCAACATTGGGGCCAAGTGGGCTGGTATAGAGGGCAACTTTAAACTTTCTTCAGTGCCACCTATGTGAAGGTGCAGACAAGGGAACAAATGGATCCAGACAAGGGCCCCACAGCCCAAACAAAATGGATAAATTAAACACATCCATGGCGGGCCCTGCAGGGTCCAAAACTTCAACCCTTCTTAATACAAAAAAGTTTTGACCCTCCGGATACGGCTGTGATCCGGCAGATTATTCAGGTCCCGTGGGAGCCGGTAGAGATCCTGATAGCACTGTGAGAATGCCCACAGGGAACCACAACATTGCCTTCTTCTGCCTGGCACTGTGCCTGTTGTTCACAGTGCTTTTGTGTTCTTTTCACAATTGCTTTAGCACAAAATACATTCTTGCATCAAAAATTGATGCAAGACGCATTTTGTGCTCAAATGTAGAGCTAAATGATAAATTTGCACTTCGTATGCGTAATTTCCCATAATTCTGCTTGTTTTTCCATATTAACACAAATTCAAAATCAGCAAATTTTACACACCCCTGACATAAAGGTCAGAAGGAAATATCTGGACCATTTATTCTGTTAAACCACTACCTCCAAAGCCTGCAAAAAAACCTCCCTCCCACCTACCGACCGCCCTGCATATTGTTTTCTTGCTTTGCGATTGTTACATGACTATTTTATTGGAGGGAATGGAAATTGACATTTGAAAAGCTTTTTGTTACATGTGAGCTGACATTATGTTGCCATTTGCAAAAAAGCATTACATACTGATTCAGAAAATGATATGCAATTTCATTCTCAGCAAGAAGTCTTTAGTGCATCTCTTTATCGGGGAGGCGTTGTTGATGGACGATTTGTTTCATGAAATAGATCAGACCTGTCTTATTTAGAGAAGATAATGAGGACATTTCTACTGTAAAGATGAACTGTGGGCAGTGAAGTGTGCCCTATTTCTTTTTGTGAACATGCTTCCTCCAGCGAACATGGAAGGCATCTCTATGTTGCTCCTTCTCTGGTATCTGACAGCCACACATGTATGCAATCATCTCCTGTACACAGTTTTAGCAGGGTCTAAGACCAACTTGCATTAACTCCCATTTTCCAGAAAGATCTGCAAAAGGAAATCCACTGGGCCAATCATATTGTGCCATATTTTTCAGAATAAGCCTCAACATGTCTTCTGTGGGGCAGACCCCCAGGCTCACAGTGTAGGCAGACTGGCAATTGGAGGCTTCAGATTTTATCCTCCCTGAGGAGTTGCATACATAGTAGACATCCGCTCAAGTGGAATAGAGCCTTCTGTGCAAAAGTGTATTTATATCTGTGGGGGAAACATTCTCTTCCCTAGAGGAAGCCTTACTGCTACATGATCAGTAAACCGGGGAGGATCCATTTCCCTCTCCATTGTGGTAAGGGAGTAACACCAGCTGATTTTGGACTATCCCTAATCTCAAAAGAGGCCTATGAGGAGTTTGAATGTGCCCGGAAATGTATGTTTGCGGGGGCTACCAATCTCTTAAGGTGAACCACGCCTTGGGACAGCCACTTTCAACCCCTTCAATGGGATTTAATACTACAGATTTTACTGCGCCCGTGGTCTAGAAATCTTAAACTGTAAATTAATTTACTCCTTCCCAGATCCCTTTGTGAATTACTCATAAACACAAATTAGTGTTTAGGCTGTAAACATATGTTTATGGACAAAAGGACATTTGTAAATGGAACCACTGTATTCAATGGACACTCTAGGGGGCTTCAGTTCAGCCTTCTTCACCCTTGGCTTAGGAAAGTTCAGTCATTAGCTTGCAAATTTGTCCATCACATTCTTCATCAGCCCAAAGTACTATTTTCAAATCTCTTTTTATTTGCTGTTTGGGTGAATCCTTCCACCTCCAGTGGAATGCAATAGAGATTATTTACATTTAAAAAGTACACTTTTTCAACACACATTTAATTCTTTATCTCGTCCATGCATTCTATGCACAAAGAAACCCTTTTTTAGGTCTTTCCTTAGTCCTGCAACAGCCTTAGCTGTCTTGCTAGCTTAACAAAAATCATACATAAATATATATACATATGTAAAGAATGACTTTGGGCCAGCCCTCTTCATCCATTGATCCTTTTCACATTTTGGTTCTGCCAACCTCACCATCGGGCATAGGGTAAGCCCATATCAACATTGGCTCCCTTGCACTTTGATTGATTGTATTTTTCCTGATCACATGAACAATTGCCAGGGCTCGTGGACCAATATTTCACATGGTCAAAATGTGAGAGTATGTATTCAGTGTTCGCTAATTTGGATTTTTCATCTATATTTGTGTTAAATAAAAGTTATAGCCAATACCAGGCTGCAAGTAGTTAAATTTGTGCAGCAAGGTAAAATCACACTCAAGACATTATGAGTTGTTTCCCTGTGTAAAGCCTTTGGTACATGCATTCTAGAAAGGGGATCAGAGCATGCAGCAATGGGGACCTCATCCCCTGGGACGACTGTAACATTATAGAAGGGAGAAGCATGCCTCCCCGAGCACCATAGTGCCTTGGGGACCACATTCCGGAAAATGGCACATGGCCTCTTTCCTGAGCCTCAACAGGCCCCTGAAACCACATCCCCTGGGGGTGTTTTCATAAAATAGGCAGAGACGGATGCAGGCCCCCCTCCCCGAGCCTTGACAGGTTCTGTGCCCTAAAGCATGGGACTTGTGAACTATAAATTGTGCCATCCCCATGCAGAGCTAATTACCCCATATAATACAACACTCATGACATCTTCTATGACATCAAGTGATAATATCACTGCAACATTTACAATAAACTTATTGATGAGAAAAATGCATGGTGGGTGCCTGACTTACAGGGCCTGATTACGATAGCGGTGTTTTTCCACCCGCCCGATTGCGGTGACGGACAGAAAGCCTAACCGCCACGGGTCTGACAGAAGGAATCATTCCGATTGCCTGTCGGACCGCCCTTTATCCCCAGAATGGGGGCGGTGCCTACTAGGCACCACTCACCTGATTGGGAAGCAGGATCCCCGCCAGACTTTCCATGGCTGTTGAACACCCATGGAAATGCTGGCGGTATGCAATTGGGGGGCAACTACTGTGCCCACCTATATTACCCTGCACAATATGGCAGGCGCCAGATGGTGCCTGCCAGGTAGAGCAGGGAAATGTTCAAGGTGCATTTTTGAAATTGCAACGGGTGCTGCAGCTAGCAGCACCCGCCCTAATGTTAAATATTGCAGATACGACGGTCTTGGTGGTGGTCGCATTGTACTTCCATGTGTGAGACCGCTGCCTTATAGATGGGCGGTCCCCACACCTAGGATGATGGAAGATGTACTTAAGTCCATCCACCATCCTAATGACCCCCATAGTTCCTGTAGGGCAACATTTATAGTTACTTGAGATAACTATAACTGGTGAATTTCAGTGGTTTTGTGCATTTAAAATCTTACATTACTACTGAATCTATATCTATATATTCACTGAAAAATACAAAGGTTACAGGGACGTTATAGTTTGGAATTAGCATTTAAAAAAACCTTAGAAATTCACTGAAAGACCAAAGGTTATGGGGACGTTATAGTTAGGCTCATATTTCACTTGAACAAAACTACTGAAATTCACACCCCTGCAATGAACTGCTTAATAATTTTATTTTCTATCTAAAATGGCTCTATAAGAGGTATTTCTATAAGCTTGCATTTTCTTCAGTAGATTAATAAGTGTTGTTTTTTTTCCTTTACATTTTTTTATATTTGTGACGATGTCACGATCCCGGCAGATACGTTGCGAAAACAGAAAACAAAAGCAGACATTCAATAACCACCAACACAACCAAAAATAATATGTAAAAAAATCCATTCCCAACATTGCTCTACATATATTACTTTATACATACTTCTTTCAAAGCATGTTTAAACTCATATTTTTGTACTTAGTTTCTTTAAAAACCATCTTTCAGACCTTTTTTCCATTTTGGAAGTTATTTGGGACGTTGCGACATCGCCGTTAACCCTGACGATGGTGCCTTTTCCAAAAAGTGAAAACACATAAATGCACACATATTGCAGTATCTTACAGCTAGATTCATCAAAGTCCCGATTTGCGAGTCCTTAATAGCGATTATTAAGGAATCGCTATTAAGGACTTGGAAATCGGGATTCATGTAGGAATCGCTAAATAAATTGCGATTCCTACACTTACTTATTTGCGATTAGCAATTTGCTAATCGCAAATAAGGATGCGATTTCAAGGGTGCCAGGGGTGTCCAAAGGACACCGTGTAGCACCCCTGAAATGTAATCTACATTGGTGTTGCGCACACACATGTCCAAAGGACATGTGTGTTTAACACGAAACTTAGAAAAATGCATTTAAATGCATATTTATAAATTTTCGCTATTTACCACGAGGTTTGACTTCGTGGTAAATAGCGCTCCTAAATTGCGAATTCGCAATTTTTAAATGTTTCATGAATAGCATTTAAGGAATCTCTAATAGAGATTCCTTAAATGCTAATCCTCGCAAATTTGCGAATTCTGTATTAGCGATTTTTGCATTTGGGATGATGAATCCCAAATGCAAAAATTGCACTTGCAAAGGGCCAGATTCCCAGAATCTGGCCCTTTTGCGAGCGCATTTCGCTTCATGAATCTGGCTGTTAGACACTAGGGGTTTATTACTGTACACTTCAAACTCATGTTTTTCTAGTGTATTTCTAGAACAACCACCTCTAAAAACTTTTTTCTGTTTTCACAGTGAGGCCTGAGATTGCGAAGATGTTGGTCATCGCGAACCCCGCGGTTACGCCCCGAAAGAGGAAAGCAAAAGCAGAAGTTCAATAGCCACCACCACATTAAAAAATTATAACTATATAATTCATTCTAACAATCACAGTAGATAACTTACTAAATAAATAACATAAAAACATTTACAAAAATCTCAATATCTCTCTAACAATGCATACTAATGATTCACTAATATATTTTTTTATATTTCCACCAATATTCACGACGAAGTTGATAGTCGCGTTGTCCCCACGATGACACCAGGGGGGGCACTCCTTAAATAAACCTCTTGCTGCTCCATCCAGCCCATCCTGCTTCATCCTTCAACCTCGAGGGGTCCACAGACTCTAGATAGAATTGGGGGAAGTGCCTGGATCTCCCACCATGCAGCACCCTCAGAGTTTTACCGGATTGTGTGTTGCTGGATCGCTTGAGTGAGAGCATTCATCAGGAGAACCTGCCACGCTGAGCTGCTGGCACAAATGACCAGCGGGATAATGTTTTAGGAAGAGAGAAACATTTTTTTTTTTAAAGATGCCTGTTAAATTCCACATTTGGGGCATAAAAATGCAAGAGAGACTTTATTTTTTTATAAATCCATTTGAAACGCTGTTTTAATGAGATCACTACTTTAAAGCAGAGTTTCAGAGGGATCTTTAATTTCTAAATATGTACATTGCAAGTTGTTCCTGGCCACAAACTGGAGCCAGGGACATCATTTTACATTTACTTTTCATTACATTTTTATGAAATAATGACATAAATGTAAAATTAAGTCCCTGGATTTGGTTTGTGCTTTGGGACAATTTGAAATAGGTATTTTATTTATTTTAAAAAAAGGCCCCAAAAACGATGGTTTAATTTAAATAAACAATGGGGGAAATTTAAAACAAACTGATAATTGTATGGCACAAAGAACACAAGTCACTTTAAATGTATCCCATTTACAAAAAGTACCTCACCCATGCAGTTAGTATATTTTTTTGTCATGGATGTGGCCAATAAACAGAGAAAGATGAGAAATGAGGCAAGCATAGTTGTATACCCTATCCTTGCACGTGCACAGATTTGAAAATATAAAAGATACACAATTGATGGACGGAATCCTAGGATGCTTGTTTCCAGTCCAGGGAGGACCTGGCCTGGCAGTTTGGGCTGGACTGTTCCCATTGGGCACAGGCTCAAGACTGATTTGCATATGGCTGGGTACAAACTAGAATGGCATGGTGAGCAAAAAATCGATGGAGTTAGGCCCAGATCTCTGTACTGGGGTGAATGTGGAGTGGTGTGGAGTGGTGTGGCTCACTGGTTAGAGGCGGCAGACCCGAGAGCAGAGGACGGCCCGGGACCAGGGTTCAATTCCCGATGCGGCAGGGTCGTGGACCAGGGTCAGCGGACTAGATAATTCTCATCTCGGTGCCTACTCTAATCAGAGATCACACTCGGCAACTCTGGGCATTAGCTTGCCTCACCTCCACAATGGCCCCCCACATACGCCGGGGATGCCTGGTTTCACCTTGGAGATACCCAGTAGGGACCATCTCACAGGGAAAGCCAGGACGGGTTCCCCAGCGGTCTACTGCACAGAGATACTCCTTTGGGAGTCGATTCTAGCGCATTACAAACCCACAATTAATGTATGACATTGTTCTGCATTCTGTCCATCAATTGTTGATTTTGCACAGATATGAAAATATGGCAAATAGTGACATAAAAGTGATGGTATCTTTTAAAAAATTAAAATTTGTATTGCTCCAACATGCAGAAGCATTTAATCTGAACATCAAAATATATCACTGTCATGAGTAGCATTTTTAAGTGTGTTTTTAAACATGAAACAGTCATTGACCCGTACTGTCCCTGTGGCATAGGTTATTACTGCGTGGAGCAATTTTAAAGTCTGTCATGAGAGATTTGCACAGTGCACACCCCGAACTCAATCATTTCAAGGTGTGTCATGTGTGATAATGGAGACAAAGCAGGCAGGAAGTAATAAAATGATTGCATTTCAGCGACTAATCAGGCTCAATTACTGCAATTCCGATGGAGGTGAAGGAGGAGTTTAAGCATTGGGTGGTGTTCGGTGAGGGGTGAATAGAGCCGCTGAGCATGGGAACATTGTGGAGAGAGGCGCTGAGCCGCAGAGCACCACTCATGGAGAGCAGCGGGTGGCTTTGGCATTGTGGCATTGACACCAGTGGCATAATGGAGTGATCGCCGCTGGGTGGGAGACCCACTCAGACGCTACAGCATCACTGAGGTAGAGCAGTGGGCAGTCTGGTATTGCTGGTGTCACACTCATTTTGGTTTAGCTCTCCAAAGCCCGACAGATGAAAGGCAGGGGAGAGGAGCATTTGAAGGTGCTGGCAGCAAGGAAAGGCACTGCAGTAATCGAAAAGCATTAGGCTGTGCTGCGGGCTTTATCATGGAGCATTGAGGCAGCTGGTGTTTGGACAGTGTGGCTTGTTCTCATTGCGAAGCCCACGTGTTGCCTGCATTGGTGCTGTTTTCTCCCTCTCCACTTTTCATCTTTTCTCCATTCTTGCTCTCTCACAGCTGGTCTTCTGTTGGACCCTTGGGGACTTCGGCTTTAGGTCTTAGGTGTTCCTTAAAGGGCCAATATTTTCTGCCCTTTGGCTGGAGCTGTCGTGATTTTGGTAATGCCTCATATTAACTGTCTGCAATTTTATACTTTGATACAAAAGGAGGGGCGTTCTTGTGTGGGAGTATAAACGGCGCCTGCTGAGTATGCATACATCTGACTGAAGCAAATCCAGTGGTGCAAAAAGGTGAGGGAAAACACCCTGAGCCCTCCCAGTAGACCCTAGGGTCAGACAAAATGTGAAGCAAGCCTATGTACATTATCTTTTCATTTCTAATTTCAGTAACATTCAAGTCGACTCTGTACAAATTAAAAAAACACAATATATAATAAAAGAGAGTAATTCATGTGGTTGATGTCCTCTTGTTCCTTTAATCCGAAAGTGCCCAGCCAACACGTGTTTCGGCGTAGGGAAGTGCCCTTCGACTTCCTCAGGGCTGTCAGGCTAGCAGATTCAATGTCAGACTCCTCTACGCCGGTTCTACTTCTATCCCTGCTGGCTTTAAGTTATGGCATAAAACAATATCCACTGAAATCCCTGTTCTAATGTATATGGCATTTCCTTATTGTGCTCTGAAGAGTCAAAGGATTCCGTAATTACATTTCAAGACAACTGCGGAGTACCCCAAGGATCATCGCTCAGCCCCACACTCTTCAACATGTACATGGCCTCCCTCACCCCCATTGTCAGACAGGATGGACTCAGCATTGTATCCTATGCCGACGATACCCAGCTCATCCTCTCACTCACGAAAAATACCTAAGACACCAGACTCTGCTTCCAGGAATGAATGAAGATTGTGGCGGCCTGGATGAAAGACAGCTATTTGAAGCTCAACTCAGAGAAGACTGAGAAGACTGAGGACTGCACCTCCGCCTGGGACAACACCTGGTGGCCCTCTGCCCTCGGGAACCCACCCACCCCTACAGACCACGCAGAAAACCTCTGCATCATCCTCGACTCCTCTCTCTCCATGAACCACCGGATCAAAGCAGTCGCCTGCAACAGTTTCAACTGCCTGCACATCCTCCGCAAGACCTTCAAATGGATCCCCCCCGACTGCAGAAGAACCGTCACCCTCAAGCTCATAACCAGCAGACTGGACTACATAAAAGCCCTATACGCCAGAATCAACAGAACCCTTCTACACAACCTCGAAATCATCCAGAACGAGGCAGCCAGACTCATCCTCAGGTTACCGCGTCACAAACACAAGACCCAACACCTAAGAGACCTCCACTGGCTCCCTGTCGAGAAGAGGGTCACCTTCAAACTCCTCACCCACGGCTACAAATCCCTCAACAACATCAGACCCAAATACCTCAATAAGAGAGTATGCTTCCACGTACCCAAGAGGAACCTCTACTCTGCCGAACTTGCTCTGGCAGATGTCCCCCACATCCGCAGAAACAGAACCGGCGGCAGAGCTTCTCCTACATCGCAGCCAAGACCAGGAACGAGCTCCCTCTGAACATAAGATGCTCCCCGACCCTGCACATGTTCAAGAAGGACCTCAAGACCTGGCTCTTCGACTGATCCGGAACTGCCTCCCCCCCCCCAGCGCTGTGAAACTCCTGATTGATCGACTGATTGATTGATGGTCTAGGTCTCTGCAAACTTTCACAGTCGCACTACTTATTCAGGTACCTAATCATGTATGCTGTATTGCCGATTACTGCTGTTCCAACGTGATGTTGGAAGTTATGGAGCAGTGATCGGACAGACAGCGTACACGCTAAGGTACCTGAATAAGGGTTGTGTTTCTGTGGAAATTTGCAGAGACCTAGACCTTCAATAATCTTGGAATGTAATTATGGAATCCTCCGATTTTTCAAAGCTTAATAAGGAAATGCCATTTACATTAGAACAGGGATTTCTGTGGATATTGACGCATGCCATCATTTAAAGCCAGCCGGGACGGAAGTAGAACCGGCAGAGAAGAGTCTGAAATTGAATCTGCTAGCCTGACAGACCTGAGGAAGTCAAAGAGTACTTCCCTACGACAAAACATGCTTTGGCTGGGCACTTTCAGATTAATGGAACAAGAGGACATCAACCACATGAATTACTCTCATTTATAATATATTGTGTTTTTTTAATTTGTACAGAATCTACTTGAATTTTAACAAAATTAGAAATGAAAAGAGCATATGCACAGTCTTGCTCAGCAATTTTATACTCGTAAACACCTGCAGTTCTTAGTTGACCCCAGACAGTCGACTTTGTTTGGCATGGAGGAGCAGTGAATGAAAGACCAAAAAAGGGGCAGGTAAAAGTTTGTCAGAATCGTCTGAGGCTCCTCAGTTGCTCATTTTTTGGGGGGGTGCGTGCCTACCAGGAGGCTGTATCTTATGGTCTCCCCCCCTGATGTGGGGGGCCCCAATTGCTTTACTTGTGTGCTTTCTATTTGCATTATTGTGTCAAATCATTCTCTGAAAATAAAAACATCAATTACTCACAATAAAAATCTAATTTGTTACATTTTAAATTGTATCCAGCAATTTCAGATTTCTTTGCGAAGCCCAATAAAGAAGTCACAGAATTCGAAGAAGTTATTAGTTCCCCCATGGTTGTTGTTAGTCCTTCATGCCAGTGAAATACTCACTTGAGTTGAAGTACGGACATGACTATGTCAGTGTTAGACCTGGCATCATCGGCGTGAGTTTCTCCTGTATTTTTGCATTTGCCTCCTGTTTTTTGCTGTCTGTTGGACTTTTAGGTCATGATGTTTTGGGAACTTTGCCACTGCTGTTCAGTGCCAATGTGTAAGTGCTCCTTCAGTAAATTCTTGTTATGAATGGGTGATTCCATGATTGGCCTATTTCCTTTATTAGTCAGTCCCTAGTGCAGTGCACTGTATGCACAGGGGCTGTTAATCAAATGCTGCTAGTGGGCCTGCAGCACTTATTGTGCCATCCACATAAGCAGCCTGCTTTGGCACTTTGCCACTGCTGTTCAGTGCCAATGTGCAAGTGCTCCTTCAGTAAATTCTCGTTCAGGATTGGTAATTCCATGATTGGCCTATTTCATTTATTAGTCAGTCCCTAGTACAGTGCACTGTGTGCACAGGGCCTGTTAATCAAATGCTACTAGTGGGCCTGCAGCACTGATTGTGCCACCGACATAAGCAGGCTGCAAATGTAACTCAGACCTGTCACTGCGGTGTCTGTGTGCAGTTTGGTACTGCCATGTCGAGCTGGCAAGTGCACCCATTTGTCAAGCCCTAGCCTTCCCTTTTCCTATATTTGAGTCATCCGTAAGGAAGGCCTAAGGTACCCCTGTGGAAAGGGTGCAGTTAATGTGAAAGGTAGGTTATGTGTAACACAACAAGAAGCTACCCTGACTCAGTGTCTTATTCTTATTAAAAGTTAAGGCACATTTTTCCGATGATCAAGGTGGTGCTGGACATCTCAAAACAATGTATGGACTGGCCTCACACACCACCAGGTGTCAAGCTTCATCATAGGCTATCCTCGCCCTATTTAAACATAGGATATGCCCTGGTGTGTGTGGCATGTCAAGATAGTGATCTCCTGCCAATTTCGTTTTTCACCAGTGAAAGTCTATTTGTCCCATAGGATAGAATGGAGTTTATTTATAACATTTTATAAATATAATATAACTTCCCATTGGGACAAGATGTAAAGATGGACTTTAGTATGCCTGAGCCTTGAATATAAAAATGCATCTTTTAGTAAAGATGGTTTTTACATTTTGTGTTTGAAAATACCACTTTTAGAAAGTAGGTATTTTCTTGCTTAGCTATTCTGTGTGCCTCTGCTAGGTTTGTTTATTGACTGTCTGGCTTTGGAGTGACAGGAGCTGGGGATGTGCATTCTGTTCAGACCCCCACTTGGGGGGTAAGGTGTGTCTTGCCTTTCCAGGGTGAGTCAGCGATGGACTGAATAGACCTGGGCTGTTTTCAGAGTAGGGGGAGGAGATTTCTTTCATACCTGTGTGGGCCTGGTCTGCCTTGAACAATGCTGTCTCCACCTTCTGCCAAGAAGCTGCACCAGGGAGGACAGAACTGTTTTTTGCTGGGCAAAGAGCTTCTCTGCCACCAGAAAACAAAGGACTTTCTGCTATCAAGCGTGGGGCCCAGACCCTTAAAATTTAGAATACTTCTGACTCAAGAGGAACCTCAGCCAAGGAGAAGAGCTGGAAAAGCTGAAGGAGAAGTACTGCCCCTTTGCTGTGTGCTGTCTGGGGTTGGCCTGCAGTGGCTGTTTCTGCCAAGGAGACAACTAAAAACTTTGCTGTGTGCTTTGTATCCTGCTTGAAGAAGATCTTCAAGGGCTTGAAGTAGAGCTTGCCTCCTGTTTTGAAGTCTCAGGGACACAAAGACTTCGCTTCCTCTGTCCTCCTGCAGCTGGAACTGCTTTTTCAGCTGCCACAGAGGAAAATTGGAACACCAACACCGGTGAGCGAAGCCGTAACCTGCACCCAAGCCGTGTGCACCGCTCGTGAAATGCTTTTCACCATGCACTGCTCCGACTTGCACTGTAGGCCTGACGCCTGCCTCTGCGGCACCACATCGGCTCCGAAGCCGTCCCCAACCCCGGTGCTGCAACAACAAGGAGCCAATACTCGACGTGGGTGACTCCCGAATCCATTGACACCCCACCATAGTGAGGATCCGATACCTCGCCACCACCGTGACGTCACCTGCCCAACAACAGTAAGGACCCAATGCCTCACCTCCCCTGCCTCACAGTAAACAACAGAGACCTCACCTCCCCTGTGGTTGTAAGGAACCAACACTGCCTGGCGTTAATGAAGCATCACCTTCCCGGCATTGTGCACTGTCTTTGTTTTCATCATTTACAAAGGTACTGTTCTTTGAGGGTATGTGTGACTCCACTCCCGAGGTCGCACACCTTACTGTCGGTGCCGTACTTTAGCCGTCGTAATAGCTCCAAGTGGAATTATTTATTTATTTCTACAAGCTTTATTTGTAAGAATAATGTATTTTCGAGGATATCTTGAAAACCGTATTGTGTATTTTTGTCATTTTGGTCTTGTTTGATTTAGATAAAGATTACTGATTTTCATAAACTGGTGTGGTTTTCATTCGTAGAGTTTTCACGGAATTACTGTATGTATGTATAAATGCTTTACACACGGCCTCTGAGATAAGCCTGTCTGCTTGTGCCGAGCTACCAAGGGGGTGAACTAGGAGGCATGGGGAACACGGGGAATCCTTATTTTGCTGAACTAGGGTCCTCACACACCCAGCAAGCTAGGTGTCATGCTTCATCATCTGGACCTGCTCCTCATTGGGTCGGCGCTGCAATACCCCATGGGCACCCACGAAGGGGCTCTTTGTCGGAGATCTTTTTTTCCTTTACCGTATGATGAAGTGGGGGGGTGTGTGGCCCATGAGAGTTTAAATAGAGTGAGGTGTGGTGAGTGTGGGGCAGATGTATCAAGATTCCGTTTTGCGAATCTCAAATTGCGAAAATTTGCGATTCGCAGTTTCAGATATGCAAAACGGGATGTATGTAAATAATCGCAACATTTTAGCGATTTCTTAAATGTCGCAAAAAAATCGCAGAATCCTGTTTTGCTATTTCTTAATAGCGAAATTCACAATTTAAGAAATCGCAAATCCGGAAATCTGCAATGCAGGTGCAGCTTGATGACATCACAACCAGGAAGTGGGAGTGATTAGCTGCACCTGCTTGCCTGAGCCACACCCAGTGGCAGTTAGGAGTGTGTTTGGAGGCTGCACAGCACTGCTAGCTTTGCAATGGAGTCACAGAGGCCACAGGAGGGCATGGAGCCAGAAAAAAGATAAAGGAAACACAAATTATCAGAAAAGGAGCAGGAGGTCTTAATATAAGAAAGGGTTTGCAGCCATGAACTGCTTTTTGGTAAAAAAGCCTTGAAGGTACCAGAGTCAAGGAAACGGAAGATCTGGCTTGAAATACAACAAAAGGTAAATGCAGTTGGAGTCACCTCACGTACCATAGATGAACTGCGAAAAAGATGGTACGACATGCGCCAGAGATCAAAAGAGAGGGTGGCAGCCAGTTTGAAGGAGGCACAGAAGGCCGGTGGAGGAACTTCAACTGCTGAGCAACCAACACCACATGAGGAGCTTGTGGAGGCCACTCTCCTGCCTGAGAGTGTTTGTTGAGTGGCTGAGATTGACAGCTCCGACCCTGCTTCCAGTACTCAAGGTAAGATGCATGGCAAAAAGATTGAAACAGCTATGTATTGCATGCACACAGTGTAGATTGAGGGACATTAAGTAAACATATTTGACTCTGGTCCACTCCTTACAACGCACATACAAATGCATAATGGGAGTTGTAGTATGATGAGGAATATTTTGTCAGTGACAGCAATGACACACATGCTTAGATTGTGGGTTGCATTGAAGACAAAATGAGAGTGTCAGGATTGATAGAACTCCAAATTTGAAAACTTTAGTTGGTCTAAAATGCATGACAAAACACAAACTCATATGTGCCCCTTTACATCCACAGCGCAATCAAGGGCACCAGGGGACATTGCTGAGGGAGAGGACTCCCAAATTATTGTGGATTACGGCAATGAAGGGGAAAGCAGCGAGGAATGTATTACAACACCAATAGTGGGCAGGAAGCGTAGACATGTGCCCCCTCTACGTCCTTTGGAGGATGACATGGACAACACTGGGGATGCCAGAGACAATAGTCAGGACACTCAGGAACCAAGTGTGAGCAGAGGACAACGGCAACCCCAGCAAAGATCACGCACATATGGAGTACAAAGGTCCTTGTCCAGGAGTAGTAGTGTCCGTGTAGAGGAGAGCACTGTATTTGCAGGACTGGAGCAGGACATGCTTCAAGTTCAGCGCCTGCAACATAAGGCACTGCGGTCAATAAACTGGCAGCTGAGCACTTTGAACAGAAATCAGCGTAACATGGGTGATGGGATGAATTCCATGGCAGATGCAATTGAAAAATTGTGTACTACACTTGAGCGCACTGAAAGTGCCAGAAACAGGGCTGCACAACATGCCCATGCACGTATGCACAGTTATACGAAGGCTGTGAATCACCTGTGCACAGCAACAAGCAACCTCACACGGCGCAGCATCACCATGCAAATGCAGATGACTCACTGCAGCCAAGACATTGCTGGAGGGCTAGAGCAAGTCACTAATTCTGTGGAACTGTTCCAAACAGCCATCTCTGGTGGCAGCACCCTAATGGTCTCAGGAGAAACTGAGGAGACCTCCAGCAGGAGCAGTAACACTCCTACATTACCACTAACTCAACGCCGCAGTGCCAAACATGGTGCTGCTAGTAGCCACGAAATGGAGAGCACACAGTCTGAACACCGCCCTGCACCCAGTCGCCACCGTAGGAAGTGAAGTAGTTAAGGACACTAATGTTTTTTCTTTACTTTACTTAACAGTGCCATGACTGTGTTGCAACATGTTATGGGTTCAGATAACAAAAATGTGTGAGAAGTGTCAATAAACACAGCACCTGTAACACACATTTTTTGGTACAATACATTCATTTCTTACCTAAAAGTAGTTCTGTGTGATCTCAGACCATCTCTGGCGTCCAGCCGCTGCCCCTACTCTTGCTGCTGCCCTGCCAGGGGGAGGTGTGCAATCATCATCCGATGTGTCTAAGTCACTCACTTCAATTTCAGTCCCTTTTCTCATTGCCATGTTGTGGAGCATTGCGCAGCTTGTTACTATTTTACAACATTTCTCAGGGCTGAACTACAGTGCCTCTCCACGTGTATGTATGCATCTGAAACGGCTGTTCAAAATGCCAAATGTGCGTTCTATGGCGCTGCGCGTACTGCGTTAGGATGAAGTCTCGCACTGGGTAGGCACTGTCACCTGCATGGATGGAAATGAAAAGTAAGTCAATGTTCCTCTGCAAAATGAGTAATGGATGGATGGATGGATGTGTGATATGTATTTACCGAGCAGGTATCCCTCTCCTAACTGTCCAGCACGCAGACGTCCATGTATCCCACTATGTCGGAAAATGAAAGAGTCATGTGTGCTGCCAGGGTATTTTGCCACAATGTCATTGATGATGTATTTAGCGAATCTATGACAAAATATCGACTACAAAAATATCTACCTACCAAAATATCGCAACAAAAATATCGATTACATTATTATCGAGATCCTATCTCTAACAAGGTAAGTACAAAAATATCGAAAAATTATATAGATGTCAAAAATATCGTTTAAAAAAAATATATAGTTTTTTTTATTAAAAAACATGGAATATTAACAAAATAATACTTATAAATTTAATAAACATAGTTAAATATATATTATAATATTTAAAATTATTAAATAATGTAATTAAAACTAATAATAATAAAGATATAATACATAGTATATACTTCATTAATAATACCTCTAATACATTTTTTAAAAAACTTATAAATAAATGAAAATATAATAAATGACAAATAAATGTATATACATCAAATAATAATATAAATACCAATTAATAAAAATTTAAAACAAATAAAAAAATTAAATACATTTTGGATAGTGTACGGGTACAAATTACTATTCCGACTCCAGAGAGTGCAACAGTAGGGAAAGTGTTGGATAGCGTAGGGGTAACAATTACTGTTCCCACTCCAGAGAGTGCAACAGTAGGGAAAGTGTTGGATAGCGTAGGGGTAAAACTTACTATTCCAACTCCAGAGAGTGCAACAGTAGGGAAAGTGTTGGATAGCGTAGGGGTAACAATTACTATTCCTACTCCAGAGAGTGCAACAGTAGGGAAAGTGTTGGATAGCGTAGGGGTAACAATTACTATTCCAACTCCAGAGAGTCCAACAGTAGGGAAATTGTTGGATAGCGTAGGGGTAACAATTACTATTCCCACCCCAGAGAGTGCAACAGTAGGGAAAGTGTTGGATAGCGTAGGGGTAAAAATTACTATTCCAACTCCAGAGAGTGAAACAGTAGGGAAAGTGTTGGATAGCGTAGGGGTAAAAACTACTATTCCAACTCCAGAGAGTGCAACAGTAGGGAAAGTGTTGGATAGCGTAGGGGTAACAATTACTATTCCCACTTCAGAGAGGGCAACAGTAGGGAAAGTGTTGGATAGCGTAGGGGTAACAATTACTATTCCAACTCCAGAGAGTCCAACAGTAGGGAAAGTGTTGGATGGCGTAGGGGTAACAATTACTATTCCCACCCCAGAGAGTGCAACAGTAGGGAAAGTGTTGGATAGCATAGGGGTAAAAATTACTATTCCAACTCCAGAGAGTGAAACAGTAGGGAAAGTGTTGGATAGCGTAGGGGAAAAAATTACTATTCCAACTCCAGAGAGTGCAACAGTAGGGAAAGTGTTGGATAGCGTAGGGGTAACAATTACTATTCCAACTCCAGAGAGTGCAACAGTAGGGAAAGTGTTGGATAGCGTAAGGGTAACAATTACAATTCCCACTCCAGAGAGTGCAACAGTAGGGAAAGTGTTGGATAGCGTAGGGGTAAAAATTACTATTCCAACTCCAGAGAGTGAAACAGTAGGGAAAGTGTTGGATAGCGTAGGGGTAAAAATTACTATTCCAACTCCAGAGAGTGCAACAGTAGGGATAGTGTTGGATAGCGTAGGGGTAACAAGTACTATTCCCACTCCAGAGAGTGCAACAGTAGGGAAAGTGTTGGATAGCGTAGGGGTAACAAGTACTATTCCCACTCAAGAGAGTGCAACAGTAGGGAAAGTGTTGGATAGCATAGGGGTAAAAATTACTATTCCAACTCCAGACAGTGCAACAGTAGGGAAAGTGTTGGATAGCGTAGGGGTACAAATTACTATTCCAACTCCAGAGAGTGCAACAGTAGGGAAAGTGTTGGATAGCGTAGGGGTAACAATTACTATTCCCACCCCAGAGAGTGCAACAGTAGGGAAAGTGTTGGATAGCGTAGGGGTAAAAATTACTATTCCAACTTCAGAGAGTGCAACAGTAGGGAAAGTGTTGGATAGCGTAGGGGTAAAAATTACTATTCCAACTCCAGAGAGTGCAACAGTAGGAAAAGTGTTGGATAGCGTAGGGGTAACAATTACTATTCCAACTCCAGAGAGTGCAACAGTAGGGAAAGTGTTGGATAGCGTAAGGGTACCAATTACTATTCCCACTCCAGAGAGTGCAACAGTAGGGAAAGTGTTGGATAGCGTAGGGGTACAATTAGTATTCCCACTCCAGAGAGTGCATTAGTAGGGAAAGTGTTGGATAGCGTAAGGGTAACAATTACTATTCCCACTCCAGAGAGTGCAACAGTAGGGAAAGTGTTGCATAGCGTAGGGGTAAAAATAACATACTTATAAATAAATGTATTTTTTTAAATAATAAAAAACTTAACTATTCGTTTCGTTTCGTTTCAAAATGCTTTATTCGGTTTGTACAAGTACAACCATGTAGCAACACATAAATACAGTTTCAAATTCATATTTATGTGAATTAGATAATGAAACAGTTAAAATAACATCAATATCCATACCAGTCTTGTTTTGGTTCAATTGTAGTACAGGGATATCACGTTTGGGAGCAAAATTAAATTTGGTCACTCTCTATATTCTAGCAGCAATTATTATACAAAAGGTAAGTGCAAAAGATGCAGATGTAAAGTGCAAAAATTCAGAGAACCTGTTATATACATAAAGTGCTATTGACATGTCAAATAAATATAAAGTGCAGAAGACTATTTTGTCACTATAAATGTTATAGCAGCAGTTTTGTTTACAATAAAGGTTTGTGCAAAAACTCTAGTGCAAAAACGCTAGTGCAAAAGGCAAATACCACTTAAAATGCAACAGTCTGGAGGATATTCAGGGGAGAAAGAGGTCATATTATTATAGATTTTCTTTGCCACATACATTTTAGGATATAAGTGGCCACACGATAACACACATCCGGGGAAGCCAAGTAAAACATCAGTTGCATTGCGGCTCTTGTATTGCACATGTTATAATCTAAAAATAATTGCTTCAGATAAAACTTTCTAAAACCAGTATAAAAATTACAAAAAAGTAAAAAGTGGCAGGTGCCCAGTTTGGATTTCCCATCGCATGGGCACAGACATGTTCCAGGTTTTTTTACTGTGGGGAAAGCCACTAAGTGGTGAACTATTCCCAGCCTCAAACGGGCTAGAACAAAGCGATGGGAATTGATACTGACAAATGTGAGATAGGAGGAAAGACCTGTACTAAGATTGTATTCCATGTATAATTTGAACGTACTTTGTGTTGCATACTCCTTCATTCTGATCCCTTTTACGTGGTCCAGGTAAATGGATTTGAGGTCACGCTTTGTTAAAAATGATTCTGTTAGTAAGTCTTTAAAAATGTCCTGGCCAAAAAGGGTCTTATACCAAGATTGAATGTGTTTTAGCCAGGGGATTTTCGAGTGACGGTCGAGTTTGATACAATCCATAATTACTTCCTGGGTAAACCTGGTTTCTTCTTTGGCCCATATGGACCGCCATAGGGACAGGGGGCGCAATACAATCAAATTTGTAACATGATTTATGCCTAACTCTCTATGGGTAATCTCATTTGAAGCCGAAGCAGGGAGGCATAATAGTCGTTTTAGGTACTTGTTTTCCTCCTGCTGGATGGACAGGGCAATCTGAGGATTATATCCCCATATCCCTGCTCCATACAAAGCAGAGGACATACACCTTGAACTGTAAATGGAGATCATCTCTCGGATTCTACGACCCCCTAGTTTTGAGGCAAATCTGAAAATACAATTTACATTTCTGGTCATTTTCAGGTCAACATTAGATTGTTCGTTTACCCATCTCCCATCTCCTGAGAAAATGATACCTAGGTAACAGAGATATTGAACAGCCTCGAGTTTATCCCCATCTAAAAAGAATGTTTTGTTTTTCTTCATTTTGTTCCCACAGGTCATAGTCATTGTCTTGCCCTTAATAATTTTAAGCTTTCTGCCATGAATAAAAGTATGAAACTTCTCAATTAACTTTTGCAGCCCATTCGCGGTCCTAGAAATCAGGACCGCGTCGTCCGCATATAAAAGGACGGGTATTTGCTTTCCATTAATAATAGGGGCATCAGCGTAAGATTCTTGTAAAAATTGGTCAACCTGGTTGATAAAAAGGGAGAATAAAAGAGGGGCTAGCACGCACCCTTGTCGGATCCCTCTGCCAATTTTAAAAAAGGGGGTACATTCACCATCTGTTCCAAATCTAACCTTACTTGAGAGGCTACTATACATTCTAGCCAAGAGGTGAATGATTTCGGGCGGACCGCCCATGGCAAGTAGTGTGGGCCAGAGCAAGCACATAAACAAATTCCCTTCCTTGGCCTTCGTGTACTTGCCGATGATAAGTTCCAGGTTCACGCACTGTTCCATAGTCCCTAGACCCCTTCGGAACCCGTATTGGATATTGGATATTCAATTAATATAAACCATTTACAAATACCAATACATAATTATTAAAAACATGATTAGCAAAATATATTAAATAAAAAAAATATTAAAAATACCATTTAATAATATTTAATTAACAATTCATAATTAATTAACAATTATATAATTAACAAAACAATTAATTAAAAAACATTTTTCCTTAATTACATTTAAATTACTTCCCACCCTATTCCCCTATAAACCCACAACCCGCTACAGAACATAATTATCAATTAATCAATTAATTTAAATAAATTACCAATTAATTAAAAATAATTATCAATTATTTAAAATTAATTTATAATTCCTTCTAATTAATAATTAATTTAACATAATTAAATTACTTCCCACCCTATTCCCCTATAAACCCACAACCCGCTACAGAACATAATTATCAATTAATCATTTAATTAAAATTAATTACCAATGAATTAAAAATAATTACCAATTAATTAAAATTAATTTATAATTCCTACTAATTAATAATTAATTTAACATAATTAAATTACTTCCCACCCTATTCCCCTATAAACCTATAACCCGCTACAGTACTAAAATACAAAATTACATAAAAATAAATTAAAAACATTATAAATACATGATAATATACACAAAAATAATATAAAAATCGATATTAGTAACATCGAAATTATTAACATCGATATTACTAACATCGATATTTAACACTTCGATATTACTAATATCGATATTAAATCTTTTGATATTACTTACCTTCTATATTATGTCCCTTCGATATTTAAACTTCGATAGTATTGTATATCGATATTTAAATAGCTATATTTTGTCTGCATACCGTATTTAGCATTGCACACAATCTGGATATTCAGGGAATGGTAGCATTTCCAGTTTCTGAAGACATATTATGTAGCTGCTGGCGTTGTGATGGCGATATGGGTCCCATCAATGCAGCCAATTACATGGGGGAACCGTGCAATTTGATAAAAGTCAAGTTTGGTTTCTTGTAATGCCTGTTGGGTGCTTGGAAAGAAAATGTGATGTCCTAGCCTGTTCAGCATTGCATCCAAAAAGGAATGAAAATGTGTGAAAGAGTACTCTGTGACACACCACCAACCTCTGCTATGACTCCTTGGAAACTCCCTGATGCCAGAAGGTGCAGTGAGCAAAATACCTGCCCATGTGTGGGAATTGGTTATGTCCTGCCTGTTGGGTGCTCCAAATAGGGTTTCAGCTCATCTATGAGGTCCAAGATGGTGTGTGGGTGCAGCTGTACTTATCATGGATGTCCTCTTCATTCTGCTGGAACAGCGTGATGTGCAGTCTGAATATTCGCTCCTGTCTCAGTCTCCTCTGTGCAAGGGCAGGGTTACGCAGCCTCCTGGCTATCACATATAGTCCTGCCATTGTGAACGTTTCAGTTGCATTGTAGGTTGCTTGCTTTTTATACCTTCTACCTGGTTACCACCTGCATGCACTTGGTGGTAATTGTGATTTCCTAAATTGCGATTTTCACGATTTCTTAATTTGTGAATTTTTCATATATGTCATTGCGATTTCTTAATTTGCGATATCTAGTTTGCGATTTTCGTAGACTTGGAACATCGCAAATTAAGAAATCGCAATATAATTCGCAGAATTCATGTTCACGCAACGTAAGAAATCGCAATTCTTGCGATTTCTTATTTTGCGATGCGATTGCATTCATACATACCTTTTTCCTATTTTTTAGTCGCAAACAGTTTTTTTGCGATTTGCAGCATTTGATTGATACATCTGCCCCTGTGTTCTTTAAAAAAAGTTGGATATTCCAAGGGATAATTTTATTCAAGTTGGTTATACACCTTAATAAAAATGGGTGAAGAGTGGCAGCTCCCCTGACGTTAGGGTTCAGTTAAAGCTATGCTCATCTCTCTGTGTTCAACATGTTTCTTGCCTCGTGGTTATGAAATACCTTGGTAATTCGTCAGGACCTATGAAGTGAAAATATATTTACACTCAGTGATGCTGCTAAATGATAACTACCACTAGGTAAGAGCACTACCTCCAGGTTCTCAATTAGTGCTTGACGAGGACCTAGGGAGAAAAATAAAATGAAAGGGGAAAGGGCGTGAGGTATCTCACAACATATATGTGACTATCCCTATAAAGGTCACTCCATGTGTTTATCCAGCCTCCTAAAGGATGTTTAAAAGCAAAACATGAAGTGAAGAGTAACCACAGCCACTGACTGCCTACAAGTGTACCGTGATAAGCGTGGAAAGCGGGGCAGGGATTATATCCCAGGTGCAGATTAGAATTCTATATACACAGGTTGTTCACCTGTGCTAAAGGCAAACCTGGTGGCGGTCCACCGTCAAACAGAAGACTCATTTCTTATTCAGGAACTCATGTTCAAAGTGCGTGATTCGTGGTTAAAAACAAAGTAATCATCCACACAAGCAGGCACTCATGTGTGTGGCATGCTGGGGCCATCGGTCAAGTGCCTACAGAATGGTGGGCGTGTTGTAAATCCCTGGAGAGACTCACTTCCCTGCAGTCGGGGTAATGCCTCAGCCGGTGCGTTGAGTTAGAAAGACACCTCAGTAGATGGTGTCCTATGGATAAAAATAGAAGAGAAAGTGCACATGGCATGGGTAGCATGTCGAACCCTGGACCTCTGTCTATTTCAAAACGGCCTGCCCATGCAGCCGTGCGGACTGCTATCGACTAAGATTCACAGCATAGAACGGGCATATACCTCACACATGTCTGGTGTCCCCCCAACATCATGTGTGTGTGGCGCCACTGTGGGGATCAAGTGGCTTCGCACATGTTTTCGCACAGCATGGCACTGGGGGACTCAACCGAGAGCAGGGCGTCGGCATATGCCAGCAGCAGTGCGTGGCCGTGAAGACAAGAAGTGAGGCGCACAAAGAGTGGTGTGCCATGCCGAAAATTTTGTCAGTCCTGGAAGCAACTGTAGCTCTCCATGAGAAGTACTTCCATGTCCGTTGTGGGATCATGGTGATTCACTTACCCTCTACAGCTGCATGGGGATGGTTGTGAGTGACTCTCGGGCAGGTATTAGACCTGTTTCCAGGTCACATGCAGGTTGTTGAGGGCGGGCAAAGGTCGGACCACAGGACCTACGGGTCGTACACCAACAACTAGAGCACCACAGCGGCACGTCCTAGCAGCCATGTTGGGGTGAGCTAGGTCCTATCGTGAATGATCAAGGCAGCCAGTGTCATTGGCCTCGAGCAAGAGTGTGGCGGGGCATAAATCATGGAGATTGGGATCCAGCGTGGAAAGGCCTGATGAACTAATACTCGCAATAAATAAACCGATGTGCGGATCTAAGCGAGGGTTGTGTCCCGTGTGAAAGCTAATCCCCTGTGGACTAAACTGAATAGTATTAAGTTCTCTGGGTCAGTGGGTTAGCTGAATAGGTGGGTGGTGATAGGACCCTATAAGGTAAGTACGTCGGGACAAGTCCCACTAATGCAGTATAGTTCAAGCAGAACCCCGCTAGGGGTATTGAGCCTTAATGTGTTATAGGAGAATAAGGTCCGTGGTGCCTACCAGCTGATGACACACCCGGCCAAAACAAAAAAAAAGTGTGCTATCACACCAGGTATAATTGGATGCTGTGACAGTTGGGCCTATTAAAACATAGAGGTCTTCAAGTTAATGTTGTGGTGTTCTGCTAGGTCAATATGTGTCAACAGGTTGTGATGCAACATAGGTATACATACGTAGCAGTTATTCTGTTGTTCAATGCTGCTCACGGAATGTCATCGTTCAGGCCATGGGTTGCTGTGGACAAATTATGAATCCACCGCTGCTCCATCCTAAATAGTGCTTGTTGAGTGATTCTAGGATGGCATTCTAGTACCAGCCACTGTAGTGAATCTGGGCTGTGTCCCTGATCCCGGTAGTGTCCGTACATCTTGGTTGTGACCCTTAGACATCTAATGTTACTTTTGTGCTCTGCAATACAAATCTTCACTGTTCTCATTGTCATACCTACATACATTTTGCCACATGGGCAGGTGATCAGGTAAATGCATCTAGGTGTATTGCCATTAGTGTGTCTCCTCATAGCCCATGTGAAGGTGTCAGTTAGTTTAATCGTTTTCACCGCCTTCGTTTGGTCACAAGCCACACAATTGCCACCAGGGTAGTGGCCGGTGACAGCGGGGAGGTCCCAAAGTGTTCTTTGGGTGTCATTTTGTCTCGTGCTGGGTCTAATGTGTACCGTTGTATCCTTGAGGTTGCTCGTTCTCTTAAAAGCAAATCTAGGCTGGGTGAACACTAGCTCACCCGTGTTAATGATGCCCCAATGTTTCAATATGATCCCCTTACTGTGCGTGGAATTAGACGTGTCTGATGTCACGCACGTCAAAGACTCAGTGGGTTCCTTGTGTGTGTTCTGCAAGAGTGCCTCTCTGGGGTTATTCAATGCCCTCTTGGCAGCATCCTTGACCAGTTTGGTTGGGTAACCTCTCTGCTTCAGATTGTTCTCAAGTACTTTGGCCTCTATCTTGTAATCACTAGTGGAACTACAATTCCGTCTATGGTGCAAAAACTGTCCAAATGGGAGGTTGGCCCTAAGAGCCCTTGGATGGTGGCTACAAACTGTGTGTGAGGACCCTAGTTCTGCAAAAGCGGGATTCTCTGTGTTTTCCCTGACCTCCTAGCAACCAACAACTCCTTCCCCCCCTAAGTCACCACCATCGCCCCCTGATGGATGGTACAAGCCTACTGTACAGGCGTCACGAATAGAGAAACTACACTTGGGGGTACCCATGGTACCCTCAGATTTCACAGCCCTAAGTGGCAGGCACTGTGTGGTGCCTGCCACATAGTGCAGTGAAAAGCACAGTCTGCTTTTTTTAGCATCGCCGCGGGTGCTGAAGTCAGAAGCACCCGTCGCAATGTTAAATAGCAAGATGCAACCGCCATGGTGGCAGTTGGATCCTAATTTGTAGTGTGGGACTGCTACATGCATGGCGGGTGTTCCCCGTCCCCACCACGATGGCAGGCGGACCGCCCACCATCGTAATGATCCCCTTTGTTCTTTTTTAATGTCTTCTATTAGTTTGAAAAAGTTGGTTATACTTTTCCTATTGTGGCTTGGAAGGCATTATGCCATCCTTCCATTGTGTTATTTGTTAAATCTTTTTTTCCTAGGGCACTTTCCTAGCCAATCTACCAGAGAATGTGAAATTTGGGTTGTGTTCGGTGCCCTGATCTATGAAGTTTTGCTTCGTTGGCTTGGTACAAAGGACTTTGGATATGTGTATTATAGTGTTTTTTCTACTTCTGTTGTTGGTACATAGGCAAGGGCTATTAGTTTTTTATTTGGTAAGCAACGTATTTGTTGCATATTCTATGCTTAGGGTTGATTTTTGGAGATGTCTCCATATATTTTGTTTGAAATGATAATAGCAACCTTGTATTGCTGAATGCAGCTATGTTTTTCAAATTGCTTGGCTCATTGCTTGTTCGAAATCTATTGTTACTTTTTTGTGGGAAGTAGTTTTCTGTTTGTTGTTTAATTATTGTAAGTAGTTCTATACAGGTAGTATTTTGTTGGTGAGTAGGGCGTATATGAAAGGGATGTTAGTTTCTTCATACTCGCCATGGATGGTATAAAGTTGATAAAATGGTTTAGGACAGACTTTAAATATCCCATACATCATCCACACAAAAAGATTTGCTGGCACTTGCTTTGGCATTTTGCGCAGCCTTAAACCCATTTTGAAGTTTTTTGATCCCTCTACCCGTCAGCTGATTGTCCAGTCTGCTATTCTATCCCAAATGTACTATGCCAGCTCCATTCTTCAAGGGGCTAACCAGGCCGAAATAACTCGGATGCAGAGCGTTCCACATGCTGCAGCTAGGGCTTTGTTGGGAGTCCCACAGACCTGCTCCACAGCTGCTGCTATCAGGAAACTCCATTGGCTCCCCATGGATGCGCGTATCCAATTTAAAGCACTGTGTCTCTCTTTTAAGATTCTGAAGCTGTCCACGCCAAGCATACTGGCAAATCTTCTTACTCTTTATGCTCCTTCCCGCCAGTTGCGCTCCCAGGGGCAACACTTGGTTACTGTACCCCGTGTAAAACATCTCCGCGCTGGCTGTCGGTCTTTCCGCTATCAGGCGGCTAGACTTTGTAATTCTCTACCTGTCCAGATTCTCAGTATGGATAGCCTGCTGCAATTTAGGAAAGACATCAAAACTTTCCTTTTTCCCTCTTGTTAGGCTTGGCTCTCCATCTCTTTTTTCTGCGTTGTTTCTGCTCTGGTGTATGGTTTCTGATTCCGATGCTGGTAGCGCCGAGACGCCCCTTTGCTGGGGCAGCTGTGCGCTCTACAAATCTTATTAACATAACATAACATAACATGTTTCACATTGTTTTAATTTTTGAATGTTGGTATTGGTGGCAAAGATAATGATCGCGCGCCAAAGGCAAGCCCGTCTGCGCCCGTCCACGCCTGGACCGCGCCCAGCGCCAGAACACCTGGCCCCATCTGAAACCCAGATGGGGATACGACACCACCACCCTCCAGGCACTCAACACCGGCCGACAATCTGCCTGCTACCAAGCTACCCCGAAGCGCACCGACGGACCATTCTCCTGCCAAGTCTGCAAATTCACCTTCGTCCAAACCTGCACCCCACCACCCGGACCAGGCAACAACAACAACCACCTCGAGTGCATCCTGCTCAGCACCCGCTCTGTCCACAAGCACGCTGTCGAACTCTGGGACCTCCGCGACACAACAGCACCAGACGTTGACTTCCTCACAGAAACCTGGATAAACGCCTCCTCAGCCCACGACATCGCCATAGCCATCCCGGACGGATACAAGATCACTCTAAAGGACCGCGTCAACCAAACCGGAGGAGGAAACGCCATCATCCACTGGAATACCATCGGCGTCACGACCAATTCTGAAGATGCCCTCACCACCGCCGAACACCTACACTTCCAGATCCACACCGACTCCAAGACCACCCTCAGACGAACCCTCATCTACAGCCCCCCGGGCCCACGCACACAATTCAGTGAAGCCATCGTCGACTTCATCAGCCCACATGCCCTCGCCTCATCAGACTACATCCTCCTAGGGGACCTGAACTTCCACCTGGAGAACAACAATGACAACAACACCACCGCCCTGCTCGACAACCTCGCCAACCTCAGACTCAAGCAACTGGTGAACAATCCCACCCACTACGCTGGCCACACGCTCTACCCCATCTTCTATGCCAGCAGCCACGTTGCCTTCAGCCACTCCACCGGACTAAACTGGACCGACCACAGCTGCATCCACTTCACCTTTAAGAAGACCACATCCCACCACCGCCAACAACAGATCCCCTGCAGATGCTGGGGCAAAGTCACCACAGACCAGCTAACCACATCACTGAGCCAGAACCCACCAATCAACACTGCTGACACCAACGACGCAGCCCGCAACCTCACTCAGTGGATCATCAACTGCGCCGATGCCCTTGCACCACTGAAGAACCCTCCAGGCAAGCCCGGCAACAGGAAAACCACATGGTTCCCCGACGACCTCAAAGAATCGAAGAAATCCTGCCGAACCCTTGAGAAAACCTAGCGCCGCAAACAGACAACAGAAAACTGGACAACCCTCAAGAACGCCCCTCGCAAACACCACCCCACCAAAAAGACATTGTTCAAAGAGCGGCTGGACAACAACATACACAACCGCAAGGAGCTCATCAGCATCGTAAAAGAGCTCTCCAACCCCAGCGTCAGCAGCAACGACATCACACCGTCGCAAGACCTTTGCAACTCTCTCACCACGTTCTTTCACCGCAAGATCGCCGATATACACAACAGCTTCTGCTACCAGACTCCGCCCCCAGCCACTGAACCAACGCCCCCTACAACCACCCTCAGCGCTTGGACTTCCATCAGCACTGAAGACACAGCCCACGCTATGAACACCATCCACTCCGGCTCTCCTTCTGACCCATGCCCTCACCACATCTTTAACAAAGCCAACACCATCATCTCACCCCACCTACGGAACTTCATACACGAACTTCCTCACGTCTGTCACCTTCCCAGAGATCTGGAAACACGCAGAGATCAACGCCCTACTGAAGAAACCCACAGCTGACCCTAAAGACCTCAAGAACTTCCGCCCCATTTCTCTTCTTCCCTTCCCTGCAAAAGTTATCGAGAAGATCATCAATGAACAGCTGGCCGCATTCCTCGAGGCCAATGGCTCTCTCGACCCATCCCAGTTCAGATTTAGAGCCAACCACAGCACCGAGACCGCCCTCATCGCAGCCACCGACAACATCAGGACCCTGCTTGACAACGGAGAAACAACCGCCCTCATCCTTCTAGACCTCTCAGCCGCCTTTGATTCAGTCTGCCATCGCACCCTAATAACCCGCTTTCACAACACCGGGATCCAAGGTAAAGCCCTGGACTGGATCACCTCGTTCCTCTCAGACAGAACCCAGAGAGTCTGCCTCCTTCCCTTTCGCTCCGCGGCCCCTGAGATCCTCTGCGGCGTACCCCAAGGCTCATCGCTCAGCCCAATCCTCTTCAATATCTACATGAGCCCCCTCGCCACCATTGCATGCAAACACAACCTCAACATCATCTCATACGCCGACAACACCCAGCTGATACTCTCCCTCACCAAAGACCCAGCCACCGCCAAACTCAACCTCCAAGAAGGAATGAAAAACGTCACGGAATGGATGAAACTAAACTCAGACAAGACGGAGGTCCTCATCCTCGGACGATCCTCATCCACCTGGGACGACTCATGGTGGCCCACAGCAATGGGCACCGCACAAACACCCACTGACCACGCACGCAACCTGGGATTCATCCTGGACTCCTCTCTCAGGATGACCAAGCAAGTCAACGCCATCTCATCCTCATGTTTTAACACCCTGCGCATGCTCCGTAAGATCTTCCGGTGGATCCCTACCAGAACTAGAAAGACGGTCACCCAGGCCCTCGTCACCAGCCGACTAGACTACGGGAACGCCCTATACGCAGGAACCACAGTTAAACTTCAGAAAAGACTCCAGCGCATACAGAACGCATCCGAACGACTCATACTCGACATCCCTCACCACAGCCACATATCACCCCACCTGAGAGACCTGCACTGGCTCCCCATCAGCAAAAGGATCACGTTCAGGCTCCTCACCCACGCACACAAAGGGCTCCACGACATAGGCCCCGAATACCTCAACAACCGCTTCACGTTCCACACTCAAACCCGCAAACTCCGCTCCGACAGCCTCGCCCTCGTCACCTTCCCACGGATCGGCAGAACCACCACCGGAGGAAGATCATTCTCCTACCTGGAGGACAAGATGTGGAACTCCCTCCCTGCCCACCTACTACTAACCCAGGACCACCTCACCTTCAGGAAACACCTCAAGACCTGGCTCTTTGAGCAGTAGCAGCACCCCCTCCACCCCTTTCAGCGCCTTGAGACCCTTACGGGTGAGTAGTGTGCTCTATAAATGTATTATTGATTGTTTGATTGATCTTTGTTAGTTACTATGTATTTATAGAATTTGTATTTCTAGGAACGTTTTGGGGGGTGGTGGTGTTAGAGCTGTAGATCTTTAAGTTCTGGCTATGAAGCGTTTTAGGGTTCGGATATAAGGTAATTGTCCTGGTACATGTTCAGGAACATGGGTTAGCACATTTTTTATATTTCTGTGCTAGTTTGTTGTGAGCTGGTGCTTGCTTCTTTGATGTTTTCTAAAACAACTCTCACTTCAATATAAATAATCATTCATAAATATGGAAAAAACCTCTTTATATATAAAATATTTACTAGAAATAAACCTAAAACATTCTACACGTTGTTAAATTAAAAAATGTTTAGAATAACATCATTACCATCCATCCCTATAAATGATATACCTTTAACTGCACCAAAACAATCACAAACAAAATTACCATTAAGTACAAACATTTAAACAATAACCTAAACAAAAATAAATATATAACAATTTATATTAAAAACCATCAAACTATATATCATCAAACATTGAAAATAAAACTTAAATTAGTGTTTGCCATAGAAAGACATAACAGACAAAACAAATTCAAACTAAAACTAAAACTAAACCAACCAATAAAAAAAAAAATATATAAATATATAGCTTTAGATATTTAAAATCAGACAAACAATTAAATCAACAATATGAAAGGCACACTGATTTAAAATAACTTAGGGGTTGATTATGATGTCTGGCGGACTTGATTCTGCCCGCCATTGTAGTGGGATCAGGACCACCAACCTGTAATGCATCGGTCACAAAACCCTAAAATATGATGTGACCCCCAACGCGGCAGTCGCATCTGGCAATTTAACATTGCGGCGGGTGCTGCTTGCTGCAGCACCTGCTGCTATGGTAAATGGCAATGTTGTGCATTTCCCTGCACAATGTGGCAGACATTGCGCGGTGCCTGCCACCTTGTGCATGGAAATGTAGGGGGCACCATGGGTACCCCAAATGCACAACTGCCCCCCCACCCCCACAGAGGGGGCCCTTAATGGGCCCCCTGTAGCCAGCCTCTGCCAGTCTTTCCATGGTGGTTTTACCGCCATGGAAAGGCTGGCTGACGCCAGCAATGTGATTGGGTGGGCGGTGCCTTCGAGGCACCGCCCCCATATCCCCCGCCTTATCCGCTCCTCCCGGCAATCTTTATGATTGCCTGTGGTGGAAGCGTGGCAGGCGGGATTTGCGCTCGCCACGCTTGCAGAATGATTCCCCCGCCATCCTGATGTGGCAGGAGAAATGGGCATGCGGATGGCGGAGGAAACGCTGCCGCCGGGCAGGAGTTGGCTGTCCCTTCGCCATCGCAATGAGCCCCTAAATACTTCAAAAATGACAAATGCTGAAAGACAAGGAAATTCTGTTGGACTCTCCCACAAAAACATTAAAGAAAAAATATATACATTGCAACAATTACCTAACCAAGTAAATAAAACCTGAACTTTTTGTTAAATTAGATTTTACGAGATAAAAAACAACGTAAAAAGCATACAGACATACACCAAATGTCATCCATGGTCTGCGAGCAATGCTCCTTTCCATCAGAAGATACACAGCCTTAGTGCCAACAACCCAGCAAGGGGCAGGCGGCGGATCACATTCTTATCACCTTCGTCTCTATCCAATGGAGCCCATCCCCCATAACCATTCTGTATCCCCTAAACTAATTCTGCCAGAAGCGCATTTCCCCTAGCGTCCACACAGCACTCTCCGACTCCCCCAAGACGTATTCCATCTCAGTGCGTTCCGCTATTACATACTACAGCCCCTTCTACGTTGTCTTCCCTCGCAGGCCTTTCGTCCTCCCCGCAACCGCGTATCTTCGTCATGAACAAACCCAAGATGTTTTTTAGGCGGCTACATGGTGGGAGTAGCTCACTGTAATTTTCCGGCACGTTTAACTATAAGCGTGCCCATGTCAACCAGCCTACGTGCAGTTTTAGGTAACTTTTTGGAGTAGCCAAGGAGCGCCACTGCGGGATCTGTTTCCAGCTCTACCTCAATTATCCTACTCAGTTCTCTAAAAATTGCCACCCAGTATTTGTGAATACCCGGGCATAACCATGCCAGGTGTAGGAAGTCTGTCCGTATCGACATAGGCATTCCGGGGTGTAATACATCCTGTTTATGTATTTTAAGTGTATAATGTGGTGCCTGCCATGAAGTGAAATCTTTCTGATGTTCGTGCAGCAATACCTCCACATGTCATCCTCTATCGCTATTTGCAAATCCCTTTGCCAAGCTAACCTTGCTTTTGTGTACCGGTTTTCCCTATAGGACACTGTCCTAATCATGTAGGAGAGTTCCAGAACCTTCGGTAGCTTATCTAAATCATCTCCCAGTAATTCGGACAGGGCTCTGCGCACTCTATAATACTGGAATTTTTGTAGCATGGTACACTCTGTGACTGAACTTGATGCTTGTTCCCAAGTTTTTACCTTCCTGTCGTGGAGCATGTTCCCTGCTGACTGAAAGTTAATGCTCTGCAGTGCGTTTATCACTCCTTTATCTCTGCATGGAGTCAGCCAGAGTGTCCACTCCACCGGCAGAGAGGGTGAGTACAACAACGCACCCCCCTGGTGTTGCAGTATGCAATTCCATGCATGATTGGTAGAGGTTATAGAATCTATTATCCCAGTCCTCCGGTCGACTTGTTTGAATACCGTTGCTGCCAATGGGAGAGGATCTGCGAATAATCGCTCCATTCTTACATGGGGGTTATTCGGGTCACCATGGACTCAGGTATGTAAGTGCCCCCCCTGCGCGACACTATAGTACAGCTCGAAGTCGGGGGCACCCAGGCCCCCCATACTGTACAGAAGCATGAGGACCTGCCATTGGACCAATGCCTGTTTACCTGCCCAAGCGAGCTTAAGCATCAATTGCTTCAGTCTCTGAAAAAAGAGTCAGTATGCAATTGGATTCCCAAATATCTAACCAACTCCTCAGAGCATAGCAGAGGGAATTCCATTACAAATTCCTTCGTGGTCGGCATGAGTGGAAAAGCAATCGATTTCGTCCAGTTCACCCTCAGGCCAGAAAGTGCACCAAAGTGTACCACCTCTCTAAGTACCCCCGACAAGTTGTTCTCCGGATCCCGGACATACAACAGTGTATTGTCCGCGTACGTGGAAACTACTATTTTATAGGTCAGGAACCCAATGCCTTCATTCCCGTGGTATTCTCGTAGCGCACATGCGAGTGGTTCCACTACTAGGGCGTACAACAAGGGCGACAGTGGGCAGCCTTGTCTAGTCCCCCTAGTTATGGCAAAGGGTTCTGTAACTAGATTGCTCAAACGGACCCTCGCACTGGGTTTGTTATACAGTGCGCCAACCATTTGCAGAAATAACGGCCCTAATCCCATTCTTGTCAGTACCTATCGCATGAAAGGCAACCCGACGGAGTCAAAGACCTTCTCCATATCTAAAAATAATGCCAATGCCTTAATGTCCTGTCTTACATGTTGCATTGTATCAAAAACTGTGCGGATGTTATAGGTAAGGTTTCTACTTGGACTAAATCACGCCTGTTCCGGGGCCACCAGTTGCGGGACCAGGAGTGCTAGGCGAGTTGCCAAAATTTTCGCAAATAGTTTGGTATCCACACTCAAAAGGGAGAGTGCGCGTTATGAGCTGCACTCCTCCGGATGCTTACCCGGTTTGAGGATAGCCACCAATAGTGCCTCTCTCATCGTCTCAGGCATACAGCCTGTTGTACACAGGTCATCGAAAAGAGTCGCCAAGTGTGGGAGCAGAAAGTCAATAAATGGCTTATAAAAACCCACCGTGAGCCCATCAGCGCCCGGGGTGCTACCAGACTTCATGCCAGCCAGGGCCTCCAGTATCTTATCCTTCTCTAAGGGGAGCATTAGAAATTCCCTGTGGGTGTTTGTGAGTGTCGGGAGGTCAATGTGTTCCAAGTAATCTAGTATCTCTGCATCTAGGTCCCCTGCTCTAGTCGTGTATAAGTCTGCATAGTATTGCCGGAACCGCTTCGCAATGTCCACCTCATCATTTAATATCTCACCCGTCTTTGCCCTCACTGCTGTGATTAGCGTCCTCCCGTGTTTTGCACTCAGCACTCTTCCAAGTACTGATCCCGGTCTGTCCCCCTCCCCATACGTACGTGCTGTCGCATATTTCCCAATATGTTTAACTTCCCAGTCTGCCTCCTCATGGTAATCTTCAAGCAACACCTTTATCTCCTCCTCAAGTTCCTTGCCATTTTCTGTCAACTGGCGCTGTTCCAGTTGCCCCAATTTCAGTTCCAGGTCACTTAATCTTTGTCTTATGGATTTCAGGACCCCTGAGTGCTTCGCCATTGCCACGCCGCGAACGTAGACCTTAAACGCCACCCGTATTGTTTGAAAGTTGTCAACCGAGCCTATATTAGTTTCAAAGTACGTTTCTAGGGCCTCCGCTAGCTCCCCCTTGAAGAGCGGATCCAGCAGCGAATAGGATGGGAAGCACTATGTAAACGGCTGTATAGTTCTCTTAGGAGTGGTAAGGACCATCAATAACGGCGAGTGATCCGAAAGTGTACATGGCAGCAACCTACAGTCCCTAACGTGCCCCAGCAGCGACGTGGATGCTAACCAGTAATCTATGCGAGTATGCACATTATCAAAGGCTATCCGCCTTGGCCTGTCCTGCCATCAGTTTTCTTACCATATACAGTAGATCTTAGCTGGACTTGCATGCTCACAATAGATTCTATATGCAAAAACCAAAACCATCCCTTCCAACTCTCCCCAAACCGCATTCGCTTCCCAATCTTTCCCTCCTGCCACCCACAGTTGACCACCCCCAACTTGGTCACCCAGTACCCCCAGTCCCGCCCAACCCGCCCCCGAGGACCCCCAACAAACATATCCCACAACAGGTTATTTATGTGACTAGCACGCGAGGACAGAGGACGCTCCATATATAATTACCGTAGCTCATCTATCAATGCACAATGCCCTGTTGCGCCGCCGTGCCAAAACATTTGCATCATTGGAATTCTGAAATATTCACATGCGTACCAGGTGGATACCTGCTCAGGGACATCATTTATAACCCCTCCTGACACTCCAGGCACAGTAGTCCATTTATACTCTACCATCATCATTGCACCCCATATGTTCCCAAGTGGTGCCCTACTCCCCTCTCACAAAAGCAACCAGCAACGCTGTGGCCCCATCACCATTGTGTCGATGATTCCCAGCCCCCGTTCTCCCTGCCCTCCCCCTAAAACCTGCAGAGTTAGTCCAGGCATCCCAGAGCCGCCGCCCCCCCTCACCCCGGACACCCCCTAACGCAAATGTCCTACGTTATATGTCCTGTATTTTCAGTCTGGCTCCTCCAGCGAACTGCTAGCTGCTTCACTCTGCACCTGCCTCTGTGGACTGTTGCGCTGTTCTGTCGACCACCCCTTTAGTGCCTGCTGCAGGGCCTTTGGGTCCGTGAATATATGGGATCGCCCCTGTCGATTCACACTCAGCTTAGCAGGGTACAGCATAGCGTAATCGACGCCCAGGTCTCGTAGCTGTCGCTTTAGGGGAGCAAAGTGTTTGCGTGTTTCCTGTGCTCTCGCTGTGAAGTCTGGGTATACAGAAATCTCTGATCCTTCATACCGCAGTGTCTGCTTCCCCCGTGCTATGCGTAGCGCTGTGTCTCTGTCTCTGTAATTAAGCAGTTTCGCGATGATGGGACGAGGTGGGGCACCCGGCCGAGGGCCCAGAGAGCGGTGCTCCTGTTCCACTACAAACATTGCTGAGAAAACTCCATCTCCGAGCAGTGTGACCAACAGCTTCTACAAACAGTTCCATGTTCCCCGTGGGAGTAGTCTCCGGCAGGCCAGTAATTCTCAGGTTACAGCAGAGAGAGCGGGCTTTGAGGACCTCAGTCTTGTCCTGCAAAGTTTGCATGAGCTTCCCCAGCTTCTTATGGCCAGTGTCCAGTGTGGAATACGCCTCCTCCACCTCCGTGATCCTCCTCTCAGACATATCCAGCTTCTCTGCATGTTTATCCACTCTTTCCGCCATGCGGTCCATCCGGTAGGTCAGGGCGTCCATTTTCGTGCCCGGATTCGCTATTCCGCTCTGCAGGCTCTTTTCCATAGATATTAATAAGCTGCGTATGTCTGTGCTGGCAGGTTTGCTCTCTATTTCCGGCATTCTCTCGGCCTCTGAGCCTGCAGCGTCATGAGAATTGGAGCGCTATTGTCCGAACGACAACTTCGCCTGCGTCTTGTCTCCTTTTCCCATGTCGTCTCAGTGTACATCAGGCCTTCACACAGATCCCGCTGTCAGCTTCCTCCTGGGTCTGGGTGCAGTGGGGAATGGCCGAGGGGTTGGCACCCACCCACAGAGTCCCTCTCAAGAACGTCTCCAGTACGTTGCTCGTAATCTCTGGCCAATTCCCAATGGCCCCAGTATTGCTCTGCGCAGACTCAATTTTCACCCCACCTCTACACAGTGCAGGTCTCTCTCGTTCACTGGCATCTGCAGCCCTTCTTCCGCCCCTCTCTGTGGGCATAGATATGCGTGCAAGTCTTCACACCTCCGCGCTCCTCCGCGCTCCTCCGCTCTGCCTCGGGCTGTGGTCTTCAGCACTTGCGGCGGCGAGCCCCCTCACCGCCCGCTCGGCACTCTCCTCTCTCCTGTCTCTCGGTGGGGGCTCCCTGTCATGGGCAAACAGTCTTCACAGCGTACCTTGCTCCAGATGGTGCCTCTGCTATGGGTGTGGTGCCCCCACAATGAGCGGATGCAAGACTATTATGAGTGTCGCTCCCCGGCAGTCGGGGAGGGGAGGAGGTGACCCTCTCCAGCTACTCAGTGTCTCACTCTGTGTGCTGGGCCAGCCATTCCTGCCTTACCAGTGTGGCCCGCACCAGATGGGACTCCGTCCGTCCCGTTTCCAACACTTGTGCCAATACACGTGCCTCACCACTGTTCAGTCTTGCAAGAGCAGGGCACATAAGTTTTTATAAGGTGGGCTCTGCATCCGCTGCCTCACCACACCCGAGGACCCTTCTGCTCGTCTGCCGAGTTTGTACTCTCTTTAGCCACCACGTGGCTCAGGCACCCCCCCGGTCCCGCCGCCCGACTGCTCAGTGATGTGTGTGGGGGAGGGGGGTAGGCCCTCCGCGTTAATCTCTGGCCACAGGGCTCTCCGCTCTGGGTCTCTCTCTCCATCAGAGACCGCGGCTGCCACTCCTCTTTTCCTCTGGGGGGCCGCCGCACTCACCTCGGGCTTCCTCTCCCAGCGCACTGATCTACTCCGTCCCTTCTCCCTCCTGGGGGGATGCGCTCACAGTGCCTGATTTCTGCTGTGCTCAATCGCACCTAGGTTCCCAACGCGGCAGACAGGCACCCGCCAGCCTTTTCGATCACCGCCACACATCGGGTGACGCAGTGCGGCCACGTCTCACACTGCAGTACGCGGTCTGCTAGCAGGGTTGGATTGGGATCACAATTTGGCCCGGGCACTTACGAAAAAAGTGGCCCACATTCATGAGGCGTGGCCCATATTTAAGGGGCGTGGCCCACATTCATGGGGCGTGCCCATTCGTGAAAAACCATTTGCACAGACAGGGAATGAAAGTGGGAGGATCCTGTTCTTGCGCAGGACACAGGGCCACGTTGACAATGGCCTACATGCTGATCAACTAAAAAAAACAGCAAGGCCCCTTTCTGTCACAAAACTATTCGAGCCCTCCAGTGCACGAGCCCCTAAAAAGCAGGAAAGCACCTGCTATTACGAACCAACTTAGCCCTCCCCAGACCTTCAGCTCAGGAGCACATGAACATAGGTAAGGCCCCTGCAATTAGTAAATTAATCAGCCCTCCAGGCCTCAGGGCAATGTCCTGGCAGGGGAGCACAAACGCAGCTGCTGGGTCATCCAAGGTAGCCAGGTAGCCAGGGGGAGGCTGAGGTGAAGGGTGCGAGTACCAAACATCACCTGGCCCCCACAGCGAGACCCATTCTTCCTCGCCCACTAAGCCCTGAATGTGAAGGGCTGTGGGCGAGGTGCTAAGACAAACACTGTTTCTGGGCTGTGTGGGCCCCAGGGGGGCTGGGGTGAAAATGGCTCATAGAACTGAGCAACACCTTGCAAACAATCACCCCTCCTCAGCCCAGCCTCTGTGTGATTGCTTGGGAGGGCAGGGGGTGAAGGAGAGGCCACAGCTGATAATCGCTGTACGACCGCACAGCGAGGCTGCTTTCATTTCTCTGTCTCTGTCTCAGTGCCCTCTGTGGGCCGTTTTTTTTCTCCCCTTTCCTAGTCCACCCTCTGTGGACTGGGAAAGGGGAGAAAAAACCGGCCCACAGAGGGCACTGAGACACCGGCCTTTCGGCCGATGCCCGAATGCCCGCCTTGCCAATCCGCCCCTGTCTGCCAGCCCAGGAGCCGCTCCGTCCACACACCTCGGTAACTCCAGTCAGTCACTTCCAAAATCGCCCAGGATTGCGCCCGTCTCCAGTGCTCGCTGTCCGGTAATAAATTCTGGACCCTGGAGTCCTAATTGATTCCGATGACACAGGATAAATGTAGGAAAATGCATGGCAGAACGGAGCTCAGGGCTCAAGAAGGCATCTCGGTCACAAGCAAGCTCCAACCCAAATAAAAACTGCACTTAAACTAAAACATACTTATTGATAAACCTAAAAATGAAAAATAATAAATAATTATTGAACTACTGGTAAATTTCTATCTCTTTACATAGACTTCCTGATAGACAAAAAAGAGACTTGAAAAACTGATAAACAACCAAAAAAAGGTGATTGCTGCAAACCATCAAAACAATATAAGTATACATAAATTATTACAAAATTACCCAAATAACCACAAAGTAACACCAAATTTAAATTTAAAAAAAAATACCAGTTTTGTTTATATCCGATAGAAAAAAAGACCCTTCTCCACATTAGAACACTCACATTAGAAAAGCTGCAAAACTATGTGAAACATATTAATTCAATTCAATTCAAAACTTTATTCAGCAGCATTGTGGTAGCTATAGAAGTAATTCACAGAAAGAAATTGATAAGAACATTTTACATCAAAACAATTAAAATTAAAATGTCACAAATACTAAAATGCCTTTAATAATGCATCTACATTAAAAGATATTTCAACATTATGTAAAAGTATCCCAACTCCTCACCACAGGATATGCCGTCGCCTGCCTAATCAGCGGGTGTATCATCACGGAAAGGACCTCTGTAGTCAGGTCCACAATTATGACACTCGAACACTCAGTAAACACCACGCTCAGACGATACCATGTGCTGGCCAAAAATGTATTCAAGTCAGCCCTTCAGGCGCGTTTCGCCTGACCCGCAGGCTTGATCACCGAAGTGTTATGTTTCATGGCGGCCATTATAAACGCTGTGCAAAAACCCACAATCATGTGACAATAGAACTACAAAGAGAGTAACATGGATAGCAGACTTGTAGTTCACATTATGAGCATGCATTACAACATATTCATAAATCGTGAACATGCAATACAAGCAGGCTGTATACATTTAGGCATTGCTATACATACATAATGGTTACCTTTAAATGCATGTTTCACCGCTTAAACATGAACATTTTACTCGCCATGTTTTTTTCCTCAAGCTTTTTTTCTCAGTTTTTAAATCATAACTTTATTGATACTACCTCAGGTTTCTATTATGTAATATCACTGTATTAATGCTAAAGTTATTTATGATATATACGCTGTTTAGCCTACATACCATAAAGACATGCTGCAAGTTAATTACAATCATGCTGCCCATATGGGTTCAGGAACTGTCTATCAATAGCGTTTTCTATTTGACTACTATTTGTCGTGTATCGCCGCAGTGGGCTTATTGACTAACCAACATTGTATCTCTCTTTGTTAAAGTGAACCCCATTCTCTCCCGTGGTACTTAAAGCAAAATTTACAAAATACACAATCATATATAAAACCTTAAAATCGAACTTATGGGGACTGCCCTCTCCATTTACAGATTCCATTAATTTTCCTTTAATACTAAATTCCTACAATACCCATTACAGGTGAGTGATCAGGTCCTCTTCTACATTCATGCCAGTCGGCGCCTGGTATTAAGCTCCACAATGTACCGGGATTCAAGGCGTCTTAATTCTTTCTCCCTATCTCCGCCGCGAATAGTCTGTGGCACACTGTCTATCACAAAGTAACTCAAGCCTGAATCATCTTTGTTGTGTTCATGCTCAAAATGGCCGGCAACTGGGTAGGCTTTGTCTCCATTCCGTATGGCCCTCATATATTGTAAAACCCTAATGTGGGCAGGATGAATTGTGCTGCCTACGTACCTCATGCCACAAGGGCACTGAAGGACGTAGACAGCAAAATCCGTTTTGCAAGTGAAGCAACCTCTGATCTTTTTCATTCTTTTAGAAAGGCCTAGTGTATGTGACTGTGGATTTCTTCCTTGTTTACAGGCCTAACATTTCAGACATTTCACAAATCCCGGTTTTCTTTTAAGCCAAGTCGAACCCCCTGATTTAGTTTTTTGTGGGAGCATGTTGGAAACTAACATCTATTTAAACGATCTTGCTTTCCTGAATGTTATGGCTGGCCTTTTTGGCACTGATGGAACAAATACCCATCAGGGGCCTACTCTTGGGGCCACAAGACATGACGTGGTACTTGGCAAAATTGGTTCGCAGGTCGAGGGAGGCCATGAAGTTTGAAATGGTGTGTACTAGGAAACGCAGTGCCCTAGGTATACATGCGATGAGCACTTCTTCATCTACGCACTACAGGGCTGGGTGTGGGTTACCCCTCATTCTTGGGACCTCCTGAGTTGTGTCTAAAAGTGAGGTATGGAGATCATTCATGTACTAAATTATTAAAAGAGTGGCTCGAAGGACGGGGCCCTCTAGGGCCACACAGGTTCTTACGGCCACCTGCTATACCTTCCCAAAATGAAGAGTCGGTCAGACAGAAGAGAATGAAAACTTACACTTACATTTATTCAGGTATGTACTCTGCAGAGGAGTCCCATCAGACCTTCACCCTAAGATGTCTTTCAAGGGGACTCACTCCCCAGGGTACGCTAATAAATAATAAACCTCTCTGGAGATGACTTTGGCCACGCCTCTGGTGGAAAACTACTTGCTTGAGCCGGGCATGAACAACAGAGGCACACAGAGACAAGCTAGCACCTGCCAGAGGGGTGTACTATCAGTATTTCAAGGCTACACTGCCTAGTCTCAGTGTCTCCTAATGTGGAGCAGAACTACATGGAGAGATTGAAATGTGCAAACATAATAACGGTTCATTAGCAAGTCGAGTTACAGCCTTGAACAAAAGAGAATAATAACAAAGTACAGTTTTATGCTGAGACAAGCATGTTAGAAATTAAGTCCTAATGTGAGCACAGCCTAAACAGTCTTCTAGTAGTTACAAAATGGAGTCACAAGGGCTAACTAAGACCTACATGCGACAATGATAATTCAGTGGGTTACATAACGTGAATACAAATGGCGTCCATCTTAGCCAGACTTTGCTAACCTAACATAGCATAACAGGTGCACTGTGGGGAAGGGAATATCAAATCTAACAGACCCTCCTTTTAGCATGAATGGCTAAAAGCTTTATTGCTATCCAGCACGGTCTTTACAATTCCAGGTGAGGAGAGAGATATTACCTAGTTATTCATTGGTCAAAGCAAAAACACTGCAAATGCGAGAATAAAGAAATGTTATTCAGTACTCAAATATCCCCTTGTCTATTAACATTATTAACTGTACTTCTTGCATCATCATGGTAAAGCACTTATTGGCACGTTTGGGCAAAGGAACACTAGGAGTGAGTTTGCTTATGCAATAAGTGCAACAGGCTGGGAGACAATTTAAACATAGACAACATGTGAAGATGACCCCTGCAATGGCTACCAGGACAAGAAGTATCTTCCAACCCCATGACCTCAATAGACTCTAGAGCCATCCCGAGAGGGACCATGTGCCATTGTCTTCATGAATTTCGTAAGTTATCTGTGCAATTTCTGTATTGCAGAATATGCAGTCGGGTCACTGTCGGGTATGTACACACAACAACTGCTACCGATGACGTGGCAGGCTCCACCCCTGTCAGCTAAGATAACGGTTAAAATCATTTGGTTTTGAAGCAAGAAAAGTCTCAAAGCGTAGAGCTCGACTGCAATAGTGGTCAGTATACCTGCAGTGGTATTAATGACTCCCTTGACTACACTAGCCAGACGTCGAATTTTTCGGGCATTGAACATGGGACCTCAGAACGGTCTGAAATCCTTCATTATGTCAGTAAACTGCTGCAAGGAAGTATCTGTTTGGTCAACATCGTCTGGATCTATAACCCTTTTAACACAGAGAACAGGGGCATCCCTATGCTGCAGGCGATGAGTTCTGTGATAGTTGGAAGGAGCTATATAAACTGGGGGAAGGAGTAAGAAAGGTAGCATTGCCCGGACCACCCCTCAGGCAGCCACACATAACCACGATCACCTCAAACAAAATAAACATTGGATGGTGGGATCCATGGTGGGCTCTTGGGCATTCTCAATTTGGAAGTGGCGTTGCATCTACTGTTCCCTACCTCTATGTCTCCCGTCCCTTGAACACAAAAGGGGACTGGTACATCCTACACTGCCAGGTCTATAGGCTTATCTTCAGTGACATTGCGGGCTTGAAAAGATTGATAATGTTCAGATATATTGAACTGAGAGAACCTATCTTTGTGCACCCCTGTTCTTATTGCCTGCATACCTCCATTTGCCGCTCTGAAGCAAGAACTCAAGAATACTCAATCAAATCGTCTATCTCCAGGGGAAACACCATGTGGGGATCTATGCTGAGGATACACATTCATTGTTAGAGAACGGAACTGGTGCTCCTGTGTTCCAAGGAGTCAGGCTGGGAGAATGAGCGGAATTAAACTAAGCATGGTGAACCAACCCTCACAGTTATCAACATAAGACAGAGGCATAGGCAGCAAATTCTCACTTTGATGTGTAACCGAAGGTAACAACCCACACACCCACCATTTTGTTGTGTTATAAACAGCATGTGTTTGATGCAGTGTCTGAATAAAAACATTATCTTTAAAGGACTTCTGGTCCAGTGAGGTGCTAAAGTGCCAATAATATGTTCAGGAGCGGTCGGTGTGGTACTTATCCAAGCATGCACAGGATATTTCTCTTCTAGGAAGAACAGCACCGAAATACTAATATTAGAGAAAGCTAAATTATTATCACAAACACTATTTAAGTCTTGAGGGACCAGGAGACTAAAACGGGACCATGCGGAGTGCGACACGGAGCTGCAAAGGGCTGCTCCTCATCAGGAATGGGACGACCAAAGTCATACATTTTTAGAAAGAACTTTTGGGAATTGGAGCTGCAATACAACCGGCCAGAGTGGTATTCTTCTTTCCTGTGTACGTTATGAGCCTCACAGGCGGGCTCCTATCATTCATCAAACACTCCCATGTTGGAGCTGCACAACTGCAACCCTTGCTGGAATACAATTGGGCCCTTAATGAAAAACAAATCCTTCTTCTTTCAGGATAGGGCTAGCTCCCTACAGGGCAAATACCCTCATGGATCCTGTCCATTGTCCAGGGCAGTGTACCAGTGTTCTTCACTCTAATCTAAAGCAGGCACCAGAGGCATAGCACCTACAACCTACACTCAAGTCCTTCCCTAACTCCTAGATTGCCCTGCCTGTGCACTGTCCCTTCGTCGGAGCCGCAGACTGTACCTGGTGCGCCCGGCTCTGCCTCGTTAACAAATAGGGTCAAAAACTCGGATTCATTTGGGGATCGGGACTCAGATGTTTGCACGTCAGGAGCTGGAGTATCCGGGGTGGCCCTTATCTCAGGGGGTATTGGCTAGAATAAGGCCCCATCACTCTCCTTGTCTGTTTGCGCCCAACTCAGCCAGGCATCAGAGTAAGGGGCGAAACGGGAAACCAGCTTTCCATCCTGGTAAGCGATCCCGTCCCACAACCAGACGTCGTATGGAAGTAGAAGGGGCACCCTTTTCATGTGGGAGGCATGGACCCAGTGCTTTCGGCCGTTGATCTTCACTGCAGTACGGGTAGCCAAAAGCACCTGGGCAGGCCCCTTTCAGCTCTGCTCCAAACAGCTTTTGCGCTGAAACTGCTGAATCATAACAAAATACCCGGGCTGGATTTGGTGCCCGAGGCCCTCTGGCGGCGTGTATCTGATGATGGAGAAAACGGAGATCTTTAGACAAGGCATACAAATAGTCAATCAAAAGAGGGTACTCTATCTCAGAAAAGCGCTTGGGTCTTGGGACGCCCCAGACATTGGCAGACCGTCCGAAAAAAGCCTCATAGGGTGACGGCCCTGTTATAGAGTGTGCTGTCACTCTTGTGGACAATAACGCTGAGGACAATGCATCTGGCCATTGCAATCCTGTGCTTTCATGGATGTTCGCTAGTTTCAGTTTGAGAGTACCATTGTACTTCTCAACAAGACCTGCTGACTGGGGGTTGCTGCATGAAATTTCTGAGTAATTTGTAAGCCTTTACACACCAGATCAATGACTTTTGCATTGAAGTGGCTCCCATTGTCACTCCAGATCATGCGTGGCAATCCGTAGTATGGGAATTACTCTTTTAAAAGGGCCTTTGCCGTTGCCATGGTCGTATTCTCTTTGGTTGGGTAGGCCTCGATCCACTTACTGAAGGCACAAACTACCACTAGTACATATTTCTCGTTATTCACTCGTTCCATTTTAATGAAATCCATTTGGAGAACCTCGAAAGGGAAGGAAGGCGGTGCAAAATTAACAGCAGGTGTAGGAGTTCCCTTCCCAGGATTGTGCTTTAGCAAATAATACAGTGCTTTGCCAAATGTGCGGCAACCTTAGGGATATTCTAATTCTGCCATAATGGGTTTGATAGTTTACATATCCCTTTCGCACTAATATGCTCCGGGCCATGAGCCATGGTGACTACGGGGAGGACAAAAACATTTGGCAACAACCATCTCTGCTTTCCTGACAAATCAGTCCAGCACCCATCCTCATCCAAACTTCCTGTCATCTCCTCCCACATCTCCAGTTCGTCTACAGTTGCCTCTCTTTGTATTTACTGTACAGTCTCTACTGTATCCTCAAACATCCCAATGTCTGGAACCCATCTGTAGTGAGGATATCTGATTAACTGCGGACATTGCTAGGTTAGCATGAGTTAGTATAAGCTTGGCGGCCATGATGCCGCTTTTGCACACGTTACTACATGGCTTTGTTTTCGCAAATATTCTGCTTGTGAATTTTCACATGAGAACTGTCTGCGTTTCACATTTCTTGCTGTACTCTGTGGTCTTCGTCTGCACATAATGTTCAAGGTCAAAAAACAACATCCCTTGTTAACCTGCTTTGTTCAGTCCCACGCACATAGACAAAATAAGAGCACATCTGCACTACTGAAAATCGAATGCTTTTAATAATGCATTGCATGCATGTTAGGGGCACTTGGAGGAAACCTTTCCAGAAGAGAATACCTGTGCTTGTCCGAGATGTAAACCTTTGCATCTAGACTCAGAGGTATGGGGTCCCACATGACAAAGCCCAGAGGTCGTCTATAGTTATTAAAAGAAGGTGGTAAGGCACAGTAGTCCTTTTCCCACTGTTTTTATATAATAATATCCCTGTTCATATTTTATGGAATTGTAACAATGCTCATTATATTGAGTTTATGCATATTGCTGCTAGTATTGGCTCGTGTAATGCATTATAGAGCACGTTAGTTAAAATAAATGTTTTAAACTATACTGTGTCTCTGATTACTCATGTTGTGGACAATTCTGAGTGTTCATGCTCTCGCGATTCGTCGGAGAATCTGGGTTACATGTTCTAGGATGTCTAATCATTGGTAGCTTCGCTCTAGTACAGAGGATGAATGAGACACTTTGGCTAGTCGAATTCGGGTCCAGGCACTAAGGTGGGTTGTAGGTACACCATTATACACCGAGGTCCTGGTTTCCTGCGCATAGTTCTGTATATGTGCAGAATCCCTGCAACATGGCACACCCAACGTTTGGTCTGGTTCTTATCTGCGAGACGCTTGAATAGTGCTTGTGCTTGTCCACAATCCCCTCACTTCAGTTTCTGGAAACAGTAGTGACGGTGTAACCTCCTATATTGATGTTCATATAGGTTTTTTCAAGCTTGATATTAATAAAAGGTGGTTACTGTTCATTGTTATCCCTTTATTGCACTGCCACACATTAGGTTTTTATACGTTCTTTGTCTTCTTGGCTAAAGTTGATATTCTGGCGCATAGCTGTGCTGCGCTGCGCAACGTCGTCATCTGACCAGGTATGGAGTGCCAGACGCGGGTGTTGCCCTTATCTTTGTTGGAGCTGACCCGGCCTCCCACTTTGAAGTGTTTTATACTTGGGTCACGTTTCCGGCAGTGGATGGAACCAACCATTTGTTCCATGTATACACACCCACGGCCCTCCCTAATGTATATCAGCCTTATAGAACTCTTGAAGTTCCGGTGTCGGCATGTCAACACCATATTAGATTTAATGGTGCCCTCCCCCACCCAGTGACTCCGATCCATTTAGGCCCTTTATTAATAGATGGGGCCACTCGCCCCGTTTTGGCTGGGTGCACACCACCTTCACGGCATCTAACATTTCCTATAGCGGAGCTCCGCGTCTTGCACACCTCCTTGATACAGGTGCATAGGGCTGTTATACAATATCTCTCAAAATGTTTAGGTGGGACCACCTGGAGTTGCCTGGCGGTGTGACTATCAGTCCCGTTATGGTTAATTTGGTAATGGGCAAGTGACCTAAAAATAAATATCATTAACCTTATTGGCTTGCAGAAAAATTTGACCAGCTGGAGGCGGTATTTCCGAATACCTCTCCTGTGGAAAAATACAGGCTTTCGACTATTAGTTTGCAGAAAGATTTAATCCCCGAGTTAGCTGATTGTAACAATTGGGGTAAGGTATTTGCGGCATTGTATGTGAAGTGTTTCGGCACTCCCTCAATGACCATAATTGAGCGTGATTAAGCGTGTTCAAGATGAGCATGGCCCTGAAGCGGCAGTTCAATTGGGGATGAGGTTAGTGGGGGTGTTCGACGTGGTTGCTGATCTCATCTTTGCAAACGTGAAGGGAGATGCAGTGAACTTTCAAGTAGCTAATGCTTTGGCTCTTGATCCGGAGAATGAGAAGCCACGTGAATTGCCAAAAATGATTGCACAGGCTTATAAAACGATTGGCCGCAATAGTTTGGGTGTTAAGTCTTTTGCTAAGATACCACCTCAAACGCAAACACAACATAAGTCTCAGTCTGATAAAGACGAGCATCCAATCTTTTCTAAGAAAAATTGGAGAACTACGGGCCATATCTATCAAAATGTTGTTTTGCGATTCACAAACTGCGATTTTCAGCAAATCGCAATTTGAGAATCGCGAAAATGCTATGTATGTGGAATTTTCCTATAATTTTGCAAATCCCACATGTTCCTTATTTGCGAATCGCAAATTGAGATTTGCAAATAAGGAATTCCTTCCCATTTATTCCTATGGGCTAGGAGGCCCATAGGAATGAATGGGAAGGCATTCTCAATTTGCGATTAGCAATAAGAGAATCGCAAATTGAGAATGCAATTACAAGATGCCAAGGTGTCAAAAGGACACCCTGTTGCACCCCTGAAATATGTATGTGTGCACATGAGGCACACATATATGCCCTAAGGTCATGTACGTGCGCCACATGACACTTTGAAAAGTGTAACAAAAAGTGAATTTTTCAAAGAAATCGCAAATTACCACCAACTTGAAGTTGGTGGTAATTTGCGATTCCTTACGGCCAAATCGCACTTTTTCTGTTCTTCCTACATTGCATTTAAGGAATTGCACTTTGAGATTCTATAAATGCAATCGCAAAATAGGCAATCACAAATTTTGTGATTCCTTATTTTGCGAGTGGTTTTCTTTCTCATACATGGCACACAGCTAAATAGCAATCACAAACGCTGAAATTCTGTGAATTTTAGCATTTGCGATCGTAATTTAGCTTGATACATATGCCCCTACAAAACAGGGAAAGCAACAACAGAAACAGGGGTCATGTGCTGTGTCATCAACACCCGGGTCTTCAGAGCGCACTTATGATTTGCATGACCGCACAAGAATTAGGTCTTCTGATAGGTTTCAGGTTCCTGATCAGCATTCTCCTTGCTCTTTGCAGTAAACATCAGGCTCTCCAGCCAGTGGAGGGGAACGCCAAGATCGCAGCAGAGGTCGGGGTGCACCAAAAGGACCTGAGCAGCCTTGTCAGATAGACATAAAGGGAAAACAAGATGATTTTTCTCGTCAACGCCCTGTTTCAGAAAAAGAAAGTTGCAGTTTTGACAGCGAGACATGCCACAGACAGTGAGAACCCGGCTCCTGAATTTAACAATGGCAGTGACTGCTCGACACCGCAGCGGAAGTTACCATAGTGCGGCAAGCACTACGTCTATTTCTGGAGGCGAGAGCAACTGAAACTTTCATTGCAGTTGAAACCGCTGACACTTGAGTGGCTCCCCCTGACAGACTATATGACATAGTTCTTTTAATTGTCGGTGATGTACAGCGTGTCATTAAAGGGATTTTTGGGGAAAATCTAACCTCTTCTTATGACATTTTATTAGCAGGGGCAGATTGGCCCCCACCTTTTGTTCTTGCAGTTCTGAAAAGGGGAGGAGGTAATACTTCTGAGTTTTTCACTTAACATCTCCAAGGAGCATGCAGAGGTATTTGCAGACGAGTGGGCTTTGGTACGTGCACCTTCATTGTATCGTACTCATGTGGGCTGGGATTCTCCACCCATGAGATACCATTGCGGTTAATGCCTCAGCCGCAACCCCAATATCCCCTCTGGTGGGAAGCGAAAGGTCCTGTTCCTGAAATTCTGACATCGTTAGAGTATCAAGGAGTGATTGAGACATGTGTGTCACCGATGAATAAACCTCCTTTTAATGTTACCAAACCCGATGGGTCGTATCGCATAGTTTTGGATTACTGGCATTTGAACTCTCATTGTCGCAATTTTGCTGTACACACAGTTCTACTCTTGTAGAAAGACTTGTTTGTAAAAAATATAAAAACTACACTTGACATTTCCAATGGTTTTTCAGTCACAATCTGTCTCCTGCATTCGGTCAATGGACCGCATTCACAGCCAGCAGAAAATAAAAACAATTTATGAGACTAGCTATGGGCTACAAGAACAGCCCTGGAGTTTTCGCCGCCCGTGTTGTCTCTTTGCTGGACAGCATAGACCCAGATGCATACTCTTACATTGATGATATTTATCTCACGGATGACAAATTGTGGCCAGATCTGTGCCGAGTTGACTGCATCATTATTTTGTTTGCAGACTACGGTTACAAATGTAACTTTGCAAAGTCACACATTGCAGAGTACACAGTGTTGTTTTTGGGCTATGAGCTCAATAATGAAGGTAGAGGCTTAGCGCCTCACTTCCTGGAGAAATGCGCACTTGTGCGACCTCCTACAACCCTAAAGTCTTTACTGGGATTTTTGAACTTTGGGCGTACTTATATTCCCGAATATGTTCAGCGTACAACCTACATTTTCCAAATCCTGCTGGCTTCCGGAACATTCAGCAATCCTGCAATCTTTACAGTCGGATCTTCTTGAATCTAAATTCTTGTTAACTCGTGATAACCACACAAAGCTGGTGATAAGAAGTGTGCCGGGCGCAGTGGGTTTCACTTACTTGACGTTTAATGAAGGTGACACATACCTATTGCTTACAAATCACATTTATACACTTCTGCCGAGTTGCGATTTTCCAGTTTTGAAAAACTCTTGACAGCTGTGTAGATGGAGATCCTGAAGGAATGCGTACTGGCACAGGGGAAACGCTGTATCCTGCACTTGAGGCAGTGACAAAGGCAAGTGTACTGTGTTCTAAGGCTTTACATCCACGTTGGATACAATGGGATACCTCTTTGACGTCTCCGGATGTCTTGTTTATCTTTGACTCCTCTCTTCAAACTTAGGAGTTCTTGCAGTATGAGTTTGTTCATCCTCCTCCTCTGTCAATGCGCCCGCTTGAGAAGTACGCGTGTACATTTACGCCGATGGTGCGGCGCAACCAGCCACCGGGTCTAAGCATGTTTATCCGGTGCTATAGAGGCAGGTACCATAGTGAGCTCTGAGTTCAAGTTCAGTGTTGTATGTATGCAGGCGCTAGGTGACTGTATCGCCCAATTGGCCGAGCTGCGCCCTTTGGTGCTAGCTCTTGAGTTTGCTGTTCCTAATGTCACTACTCTCATTGTGAGTAATTCTTATTACTGTGTTCAGTCTTTCAATGACGATTTATTATTTTGGTCTCAAAATGACTATTGTGATTCCAAAAGCAACGCAATTAAGAATAAGATGCTTTTGGTTCAAGTGGCAGATCTTAAAGAACGTTTGCCACTCAGACAGGTGATTCACATTCTTGCCCACCAGCATGTGGGTGCACGCGCTGTTGGTAACAGGTTGGCTGATGAAGCAGCCAAATCAGCAGTAGCCCTGTGTCTAGTTGCACCTGTTACAAGATCCTTGATTCAGCTTGATAATGTAATATTGGCAGCAATCGCTGCTACTGAGAAGGGTGGTAATTACCCTCAAGGGTTCCCTTCAAAGTACTCTTATCATTTAAGTCCCGACCAGGTTCTGTATGTAAGAATTAATGACGTTGGTGACAGGTTAATTTCCAACTCAGATCGCAGACTTTTATTGATAACAGCCACACATGAAGGCATGGTTTCGACACATGCTGGCATGTCTGCAACGGTTTCTATTTTACAGCAACATTACTGGTGGCGTGGTTTATTTAACAGAGCCATAATATGTACTATCTTGTGACATTTGTTAGCAGATTAAACCATCTACGGTTACACGTCCACCGCAGACACAGCTCTGCATTTTTAATAAGCCCTTTGGCTGTATATATCTTGATCACTGCGGTCCATTTTCTTCAGATACTGCTTATAAATACACCTTAGTTGCAGTTGATTCATGCAAACGTTTCGTGTGGGTTTGGCCACAACGCAGTGCTGACGCTGGAAATGTCATCAGGGATTTGCGTGTCTTTGTCAGAATTTTTGCATGTGGCACCTTCCATTCTTACCAAGGTCCAGCATTCGCCTCTAAGGAGTACAAGGATGCAATGAAGTCTTTGGTGGTGCTGGTGAAATTTTCGTCTCCATACAGGTCTGAGGGCAACTCAGTTGTGAAGCGCATAAACCATGAACTAAAGCAATCCTTGACAGCTAGAGTCTTAGGTACTGGCAGGAACTGACTAGCCCACTTGTATAGCGTGTAACATGCACTAAATAATTTCCCTAGAAGATCTCTGGGTGGGCGGACCCAATACGAAATTCTCTTTTTCATTAGATTTGTTTGTTTCAGACCTTGATGGTCTAGACATGGCGGTGGCAGCTGCCACCTCTGATGTAAATAATCATTCTACTTTATTACATCACTAACCATGACAGTCTTGCAAAAGAACATTTACCCTTGGCCACTGCTGCTGCACTACAGATTCCGGTAGTTGGCTGGCTGCCAAAGGTTGGAGATTTGGTCCGAGAGAAGGTGGAAAACAAAAAAGAATTTGGCCCCTCTTATTGTGCACCGGTTCCAATGGCATGAAGGGTACTCGTACAATCATTTTACCACCACTTCCTGGTGATAAAGACAACAGATACATCTCAGTGGACAATGTCAAGCTACAACATCGGGCCAATTCTGAATAGTATAACACCTGCTGGATGATGTTCAGCAATTTCAAGGAATCCTGTGATTGGCGCATCTGACACCGTGCAAAACTTCACTGCCATCCAGATGTACTCTGTTACTAATCCCTTGCTGATCCCGTCAGCTTCCCCCTGTACTGATGTAACTGAATATACTTATCCCACAAGCGAGCCTTTTCCTGGTTTGCAAATGACTACATTGAACCAATCATGTTTTTCTTTTGACTCTACTTCCATCTCATCTTTGGGGTATACAAAATTCAGCATTTTCGTCTCCTGGTTTAAACAGACTTATTTAGTCACTCCTTGGATATACATCTGGTTGGTACTGATTCTCATTTTTTTGTTCATGTCCATTGGTTTTGTGACAGTTTTTTTCTTACTCATCAATGGTCACTACTTGCCACAACGTTCTGCTGTTTAGTTGGAAACTGGAACTTTGGCTCCGCAGTTGTCTTCTCACATCATGAAGAGAAGACCAGACTTTTGTTAACATCTCCACCTGTCCAGTCGTTGACGTCATAGTTTGGGATGATGTGGATCTTCAAATTCATGGCCCTACAGAGATTATTAATGTACCAAATGTTCTTTGTGTTTCAATGGGTGATGTTTTGAAACATAACATATGTTCAGATTATTGGGATGTACAAGCCATACAATCTTTATTTTCTGATTTGAAATATTATGCTGCTTTTGATGCTGAAGATTTATATTTAAATACTGCAAATTATGCTGATTTTTATTGTTACCAGAGTTATGGACACCATATTCTGCATAAAGCTAATACATTTAGAATGTTTTTAATTAAACACAGTGGGAACATTTCCCAACTCCATATGAAAGCAGCTCAAAAACCCTGTTAAATAAATTTATATATTTCAAAGATTTTGATAGGTCCAACCCAGAGTCATTCTATTTTAAATTAAACATTTCATCGGCTCCGGGGGGGCGCTAGAGGGCACACTGCGGAATGGCTTACTCTTGAGGCAGCTCCGCCGGACGGGAGTGTGTTGCTGCAGTATTCGCAGTGCTGGACTGATCGAAATGAGCTCCTTTTCATAAGAAAGGCGTTGGAACACGAGAGGCGCAGCTGGTGGTGGCTGGCGAAGTCCAAAATCAACTGAATGTGAAGTTACAGGACTGTAAACTTCCAGATGCGGCCGGTGATCCAAAATGGCGGCGCCCGCGAACTAACATCAGCCAGAGACAAGACACCGTACGGACTCCGAAACAAGCAAGTACAGCCTTGAGGGTGGCCCCTGAGAGACAGCTGAGGCCAGGGCTGTACATCATTCTCTCCGAATGGAATCGGCGGACACCGGTGAGTGTGCAATGCTATGCGTTCCACGGGGCGCGGGTAACGTGTAAAATGGCGGATGTGCTGGAACGCAAGAGGGCTGAAGACGAGATCCGGCTGCAGCGGGTGCCTGTCGTGAACATATGAGCTTGTTGCTCAATGTAGGAGATAACTATCTCACATAACGCTGCCCCGTACAACACTCCAGACCCCCCAATGTGCAGACAGCGGTGACAAGCACAGTGGGTCCGCAGAGATATGTGCACCGTAAGACATCTCCTCACCAAGCACAGCGGGGGCTGAGCCCTACCAGCGCGTAAACGTGCGCATTGCGTCTCCACAACCTGCAATATCCTAAACATGGGATTAACGGCACAATCGGCACATGGGCACGGCAGAATGTCTGGTAGTCACTGACACACGCAGCTGACGCTGAATAGACAGCTAAATACGATAAACGTGCGGCGAACCTGGCTTGGCACACGAGTAAAGATTCACCTGGCACAACAAAAGCAAGTTAATAAAACGCGGCGGTCGGGCATTCTGACTTTGGTGATTTGTTGCAGTACTACCACAGGCTACTATGCGCCTATGATCAGCAGAGACCGAGTAGGAAGGAGTGTGACGACATGCTGCCAGCAACGTGCTAAGTGCAAATACCGCATAAAATTATTGTCGCTCCAGACTCTACCATCGCGCTCTCCCAACTGCGATCCCACTGTAACCGGATGACCACGGTGACCAGATGGGGACACGCTGTTCACGCTGCCCCGAGATTGAGCAGTGGCACACCAGGTCCGTCGGGCAAGATGGGAAAACCTGAAAAAAAGCAAACGAAATTGCAGTTTGAAGCGAAGAAGCTGAATAAAAAAAGATACTACCAGTGCGTCAGAGGCAGGAGGGGACAGCGAAAGCGGCGAAGGCGCTGGCATGGAGAGTGTACTGCGAGCCATACAACGTAGCCTGCAAGAAATGAACGGCAAGCTTGACACGTTAACGCAGAGAGTAGACCATATGGCCGCAAAAATGGACAAACACGGTGAACGGCTGGTGGAAGTGGAAACTAGAATCTCGGCGGTGGAAGATGCCACCAGCACCAACACCAAAAACTGTGTCACCATGGAGAAAACGTTGGAAGTACTACGCAGCAAGGAGGATTTGGAAGCGAGATCCTGGCGTAACAATATTCGCATAGCAGGCCTTCCGGAATCTATGAACACTGGGAAAATGGAACAGTATGTGGAGGTACTCCTCAAAGAACTATTCGGTGCAGAAGAATTTTCATCAGTGTTTCTGGTAGAACGTGCCCACAGATCCCTTGCACCGCGACCGAAGCCGGGTGCCCCACCACGCATCATCATAGCCCAGCTGCTGAACTACAGGGACAGGGATGTGGTTCTGAGACGAGCTCGCGAAAACGGAGACATCACACACCAAGGGAACAAACTTGAGTTCTATCCAGACCATACAATGGCTGTCCAAATGGCCCGAAAAGAATACCAATCAGCGAAGAAGAAGCTGCGGGATCTGGGAGAAGTATATTCTATGCTCTATCCAGCAAAACTGAAGGTAACTCATGCAGGACACTCAACAGTTCTCCCCACACCACAGGCAGCACATGAATATATCAAAACACTATGAAGACGAAGACGAGCGTCGGGACGAGAGGAACAGCAGAGAGATGAAGATTGACTGTTCTTATGCAGGTAAAGACGTTTGTCCACTGATTATGTAAAGGCAATGAATCAGACCTTGTTTTTATGTGCAGACCCCTATGCTCTCACACATACCGCCTTAAAAACTGGAAGGCCTATGCAGAGGAATGAACCGGGCTCACAATGCTGAGACTAAATAGTACTGTCTGCATTAATGACTGGTGAAAGGCCTGGTGAATTGGACGGGCCACACCTCAAGTGCCTACAAACATTTTACTAAGGTCACGCCCATGATACACACATGGCAGATATATGGACTGCCCTACGTAACTGGGAGGGCGAGAAGATACTCGAAGCGAGTACTGTTTAACCCTAAGTAGCTAGGAACAGGATAACCACCTGAAGGCAGTACCATTTACTATTAGGTTTTTTGACAACAGTGAATGATCTTGATCTATAGGTCAACGCAATAAAACTGTAGTCACATTTGGATGCAGCACTAAGTTATGCGATTAGTTGATTATGGTAACACACCCGTCCACATCCACAATGTGGATGGAGACGTGTGCACCTAGTGGACCCCCTAGAAGGGTGCTCCCCACCATAAGTTTGTTTCATGGTTTGTTTGACTCAGGGACATGGCTTTGGCAGGGTTGGGTTGCTGAAGTGGGAGGAGGGAGGGCGGGGATATTTGGGAATGTTAGTTATAGATCACTGCACCTGAGAAGCACTGCAAACTTCAGCTCACAGTACGAAAACGCAATAGTTGATTTCCTTGTTCTAGATGCACTGACACATCACGATATACTTGAGATAAGGAAAATCGTACAGATAAGATGTGTGAAGTTAACTTTCCAATAAAATGAAGGCATCGCTACTAAACTTGATCACCTGGAACGTCCCGGGTCTGAACAACTCCAAAACAATCCGACAAATATTCACGTACTTCACTAGGTTGCAGGTAGACATAGCCTTCCTTCAAGAGACACATATTGCACCCACGGCACCGGCCACACTAAGCAAAAGATGGGCTGAGGCAGTATATAACTCAAATTACTCCTCATATGCACGGGGGTCAGCATCATCATACGCAAGGGGATTAACTTTCGAATGACCAAGGTGCTAAAAGACACAGAGGGTAGATATGTCATGGTGATTGGCCATCTTCAAAACCAAAAAATAGCGCTTATAAACACTTATGGCCCAAACACTGATGATCCAGGGTATTATACTGACCTTTGACATACTATCTCTGAAATTCAGGTAGGAAACATAATATGGGGGGGAGATTTCAATATTGCACTGAAAGATGGTCTAGACCGCTCCCCAAACACAACGGAACCACACAGAAGGGCACTTATAGAACTACAGGATATCATAACTGATCTACGACTAACGGACATTTGGAGAGCACGCAATCCAGACCTACTAGAAGCCACACACATAACTGCAGGCCACAATAGTTGGTCCAGAATAGACTTTTGGTTAGGATCTAGTGAGATCTCGCTGTGGACTTCCTCTGTCAAGCACTTACCACGCACCCTATCTGATCATAGCCCAGTACTCCTCTCTTTACACGTATCACATTACAATCCCCCCCTTTCACTTGGAGGTTCAATGCCACTGCACTCCTCGACCCTACCTACACAGACACCATTCACAAAGCAATAGTGGAATATTTTGAGCTTAATGCACCATCTACGGAGGACAAGGGATTATTGTGGGACGCCTTTAACCCCTTCAGCGTGGCGCGAATTTTCGCGCTGTGCTGAAGGTTCTAATGAGCCTATCGGCTCATGACGGAACGGTTCCGTCATGAGCACAGTTCAACCGACGCTCATGACGGAACCGTTCCGTCATGAGCATGGAAGGGGTTAAGGCGACAATACGTGGCAAGTGCATCAGTACTAATGCAGGTATCCTAAAAGACATTAGACGACAATTAGATATCAGGGAAGATAAATTGAGGGAGCTAGAGCAATGTTACGCACAAACGAGGGACTCGAAATTATTAGGCGAGATAAAATCGACCCTATCGGCACTTCAGGAGTATGCCGCAGATGAACTTAAGTATGTTTCAAAAAGGGGAATAGCAAGGGCATACGGAGAGGGAGGTAGACCGGGGAGGGCCCTAGCTCAGAGGATATGTACTGGACATGCCCCACAACACATACAAGTGATAAAAGACTCGTCAGACACAGCAAAGTATGACATAGAAGGCATATTGCAAGAATTCCAACAGACATATTGCCAGTTGTATGAATCCCGCCTAAATGTTTTAATGACTGAGATACTAGACTACATGGCAGACGTGGAAATAGCATGGCTATCAGATGCACATAGGGCATACTTATCTCACCCCATCACAGTTAAGGAGATCACTGACACAATCAAAGGCCTCCCTAACGGTAAAGCTCCGGGCCCAGACGGCTTTACATGCAAATTTTATAAGACATTCGCGGACCTGCTGGCTCCGCACTTGGTTGGGATGTATGGAGAAGCGCATGAAAAGCAGACTCTCCCAGAATCTTTGCGTGAAGCAATGTTAGTCACATTGTTAAAACCAGGGAAGGAGCCAGAGCACTTTGAATCCTACCTGCCGCTTTCACTTATAAATGTCGATACCAAGATCATAGCAAGTGTTCTTGCAGCGCGGCTAAAACCTTTGATACCATTGCTAATTAGACCAGATCAGTCAGGCTTCATTCCTGAAAGGTCCACGACACACAATAAACGCACCCTTTTTGCGCTGTCACATTACCTAACACCTGACACCAAGGCAGTGGCGGTCCTACTAGATGCCGCGAAGGCCTTCGACACAATAGAATGGACATATTTGCATGCAGTGCTTCAGCGTATGGGCTTTCCGATCATGTTTATGCAGTGGATAAAAATGCTTTACACAAACCTCACAGCCCGCATAAAAGTGAACGGCTATGTCTCGGACCCGATCACAATAAACAGAGGAACTAGGCAGGGGTGCCCCCTGTCACCAATGCTATTCGCATTGGTGCTAGAACCACTAGCATGCAAAATTAGGCAACACCACCATTACTCTGCCATCCAACTCCCTACAAGACCTCTGCATATATCCCTATATGCGGACGACATGGTGTTATATGTTAAAAACCCAGATGATAACCTTAATCCCTTACTCCGGGAGTATATAAGATTTGGGCAACACTCAGGCTTGCAAATCAACTGTGTCATCTCCAACTCATTCAGGGGGTCACCTTCTAGACCTAGTGTGTTCTAACTTCCCCCTCAAACTATCTGACCCGGAAAAAGTCACCTGGTCTGATCACGACCTGGTCAGGTTTTCATGGGAAGTGGGTAATGTGGGCAGTTCAGTTTTGACACCCCCCATCACTCACCCTCAGAAGATTAATCTGGCCGTGTTTAGCCAAGAATTGTTAAAAAATCACCAGTCCCTCTCACCGGAGTTGGATATGGCGGTTGACGATTTCAATGGGTGGCTGCGACAGGCGACAAATGCGTCCACCAAACATGTTACTGTACCCAGACCTCGTCACTGCCCCTCTCAACCCTGGTTCTCCCCTGAGTTGAGGGAGCAAAAACTGGGCTGCAAAAAATTGGAGCGAGTCTGGAGGCGTGTCTATAGCTTAGACGCAAAGGCCGCCCTACGCACTGCCCAAAAGAAATACTATGCCGCTATTAAAGCTGCCAAAGGACTATACTATGCAGGTAGAATAGCTAAAGCGCAAAACAACAGTAGAGAAATCTTCTCTATTGTAAAAAGCTTTGTTTCCCCTATTGCAGAATCCTCCACCCTTCCATCCTCTGGGGAATGGTGTGAAGTTCTGTCAAATTTCTTTACAGACAAGATAGCCAAGATTCAGCAGGGTTTCACTTCCACATCATCGACTGAGAATCCAGAATTTAACATCCCCGGTATGCCCGATCCCTCAGATACCCTACAGCTCACTAACTTTGAGCTGGTAACAGAGGGTGATGTGTTGCCTCTTCTGGAATGCCTTAAATCAGGGTCTCCCACCGATCCGTGTCCGGCTCGGGTTCTGTCGAGAGTGGCCAGCACTGTATGTAGGGCGGCTACCCAGATCGTAAACCTCTCTCTCTTCTCGGCAGTGGTTCCTGCCGAGTGGAAACAGGCTAAGCTTTTGCCGCTCTTGAAGAAACCAGGCCTGGATGCCTCGGTTCCCGGTAACTACCGGCCTATTTCTCTTCTCCCTGCCTTAACCAAAATCTGCGAAAAAGTAGTCTTCCGACAACTAGATACATTTGTAGAGTCATCCAATGCCCTGCACCCTGCCCAATCGGGATTCAGGGCCGCTTACAGCACTGAAACGGCCCTGGTTGAGATGACGGAGTCGATCCGGGAGTGTCTGGACGGGGGCGGCAGAGCAGTCCTAATCTTATTGGATCTCTCTGCAGCCTTCGATACCATCCCCCATGCTCTCCTCATCGCCAGGTTATCGGCCATCGGCATTGGCGGCAATGCCTTGGCCTGGGTGTCCTCATTTCTGTCGGGAAGGACGCAACAGGTCTGGATGCCACCTCATGCCTCGGAACCAAAGCCACTCCTCACGGGGGTTCCACAGGGTTCCACTCTTAGCCCCCTGCTGTTCAACATTTATATTACCCCTCTGGTGTATCTTGCGGAACAGTATGGGGCTAAGATTATAGGATATGCGGATGACACGCAACTTCTCTTTACCTCGCCCGACGACCATCTAGACACAGCTAAGGTTCATCTCTGCCTATCCTCAGTTTTCCGATGGCTTACGCTGGCCCAATTAAAATGTAATGAGGATAAGTCAGAGGTCCTCTTTTTTGGATCTTTCCCCCCAAGTTTCAAAAACGCGCTGTGGCCCCCGAACATCCCATGCCCTAAGGAAATGGGTGGCCCTGCGAAAAATCTTGGGATTTGGTTCGGAGAGGATCTAAAATTTGAGGACCATATAAAAAAACTGACCGGAACGTGTTTTTCCACCTTGAGAATGCTCAGGAAATTCTTTCCATTACTCCCTAGAGAGGCGAGGGAGACGGTTGCCCGAGCACTCATCCTAGCAAGACTGGACTACGCTAACTCCCTGTTCAGCGGCATCCCAGCCTATCTGACCAAACGTCTGTTGGTCATTCAGAATGCCGCTGTTCGTCTTCTCTGTAACGTCCCCAGATGGAAGAGTGTCCGGTCCCATATGTCTGACCTCCACTGGCTTCCAGTTCCGCAACGTATCCTCTTTAAAACCCTGGTACTTGCGTTCAGAGCAATCCATGACCAAGGACCAGCCTATTTAAAGAAAAGATTCACACTGTATGCCCCTACAAGAGCTCTCCGCTCTTCTTTTCTATTAAAAATGACCCTTCCCCGATTGAAGCGAACCAGACTAGGGGGACAGTCCATTGCTGTCATTGCTGCCCGCGCCTGGAATGCTCTCCCCTTTCATCTGCGCTCCAGTCAAACAGTAGCCCAATTTAAAAAGAATTTAAAAACCCACCTTTTCAGTAGCAGTTTCTAAACTGATCCCTGCTCATCTGCCTTTGCTTCTCCCTTCGCGCCAGGATACTCCCCAGTAACAGTGCGCGCTACAAAACCATTTATACATACATACATATACATACATACAACTGGTCAAAATCACAAATATTGGCTCTGACAGATAGCACCACACAGTTTGCACTAGATTATCCACTGGAATAGAGGGATGACCCCACGCGCTATCTGGGCATCTGGTATCATAGAGATCCAGAACTGGTGATACGTACAAACTATTGAAGGGCCGTGTCAGAGCTAGAGGAGAAAATAGGTAGCTGGAACAAACTGCCGCTCTCGCTAGCAGATAGAGCTGCAATGGTAAAAATGATGCTGCTCCCTAAGTTTCTTTATCTCTTTAATAACATCCCTATCAGGCCACCGATGGAAGTCTTTCGGAATATAACCAAGCTGGTGCTAAGTCTCATCTGGGCGGGTAAACAAGCAAGATTGGAGTTGCAAACACTCACACTGCCTTATGCACACGGAGGATTTAAGGTGCCAGACCTATATCTGTATTATCTATGTGCACAAGCACAATTTGCGTATTACTGGTATCATGAGGTACCTTTTATGTCGCATGTAGCGGTAGAAACGGGAGATGCCCAACCCATCCCCCTGTCGGCCATTCTGCCGCACAAAAGGCCGCCATTGCACTTCCGTGACATAAACACTATTGATGCAACGAACATGGCGTGGTATCTGATGGGTAAGAAAGCAGGGAAACTGCCATCATAAGCGCCAGCATTGCCACTGGCACATCACCCGGGGCTCTCGGTCACGCAAGAGGAAGTAGGCATGGATCTCCTATGACAAGCTGAGATAGATAGGATGGGAGATGTGTATGAAGCAGGGCAATTTTAAATCGCTGGGAGACTTGAGTTACATAAGTAACCTCACACTGCTATTTAGTTTTACATACTACAGGCTTCAACGGGCGATGAAAGACCTATACAAGACGTACCTAACAGAACCCCCACAAATGACCGCATTGCAGTACATAATCACAGCGCCTACGGCAGCCCACATGGTGTTGAGGCTATACAGTAGACTACAAGAGTATATAGCGGGAAACACTGAGAAAATGAGACAGAAATGGAACGACATGACATCTGAACAGATAACCACAGACGACTGGTCTATAACGTGTATGCCAACTAACATGCTAACTCCGAATGGCAATTTGCGTATAATACATTATAAGTACATACATCAGATGTATTACACACCACAAAGACTATATAAATACGGACTAACTGCAGACTGTAGATGTAAAAGATGCAAAGCGGAGGGGGCGGACTTCATTCACCTGGCCTGGCACTGCCCGAAAATAGCGAACTACTGGGCTCAGGTGACAGAGGCACTGAGCGTTATGCTAGACACACACATCGATTGTACCATACGAGTGTGCTTACTGGGCCTGGTGCCGCAAATCAGGGCAAAAAAACTAAAGTTCTGTGTGATAGCGCTGTTGATGGCAAAGAGAAGGATTTCTATTACCTGGAATGGCTCGAGGTGGCCGACGCTGAGAAAGTGGTTAGAAGATTTGGCTTATTGCAAGGACACGTTAGCAACCTACGAAGAGGAATTACCGGCTAGCTCTAGGTCCAAACTCTATTGGATTTATTTACTTAAATATTTGCAGGAACAACCGCTGACAGATACTCAGTGAAAGGATGCAAAAAGAAATGCCTAAGTAGACGAGGTACTACAAGTATCAAATGTGTGATTGGAGGGAGAGTGTTGTGGAGCAGTGATCACTGTTAATGTTTGGTTTGGTCTTGTACTATGTTACGAGTTTACTACAAAAAAAAAATATATATATAGTTCTATCAATGTACTTTAGTACTTATTTTTTACGCAAGTATGTTATGAATGCTGCAGTCACCATAAATGTGCCGCCGGACCCCCGGGTTGTCGGTATACAGGCTGTGTCACAATGGTTAGACTTTACGAATGCACATGCAACTACTGAACATGCCGCCGGCCCCAAGGTTGTAGGCGCAAAGCTGTGTAACTTGTGTATACTCAAATAAAGAAGGTTGAACTCCAAAAAAAAAACACAAAAAAAACATTTCATTGGCTCCCAAGGTAATGTTGACCCACACTAAATTATTATATTCCAATTCCTTCATCAATAAATTGTCAGTTGGTGGCTATGAGCATTGGAAAGCCACAGTTGATCAAAAAATCTGTTTGGGGTTCTAGAACCCTGACTGGTACAGGGAACAGAAGCTTTACATCGCGTGTGCCTCATCACATCACACATTCTTTTTTTAAACAACTTCATTTATCAAACTACATGTTTTGTCTTGGTTACTGAGAAACAGATGCATTTTCCTACCATTCCTGCTCTGGTAACATATCATAACTGGAGCATGCATGCTAATTTTCCCATTGAGGAATTGCAAACATTATTTAAAAAATGTACGTTTAATATCGCTAGTTTATACCCACTAGGGTGGTTGATTTGGCAGACAAGTTCTGATTCCTGCCAATTACGTTTCCATAACACACCCCCTGGCTACTCACAGGATAGACCTGAGCCAAGCTTTTCTAAAACACATTTGATTACCAGCTATTCTGTTGGAAAGTTATGTCAGAATTGGTTTCAGAACTCATCTCTATCATCTGTGAAACAACATTTTTCATTGTTAACCATTAACAATGATTTGACTGACTTTATAAAGGGACCTCCTGGTCCTAGATCAGAATGATTTATTTACGCAGCTTACAATGAAAAATTGAAGTTCTCTCAAATTGAAGCTGCTTCGCGTTTAAGGGCAATGGATCAAGCAAATCTAGAAAAGGTACTTGCTGTTGTTGACAATAGTATTAACACTCTGTCTTCCCGCATTTACACATTAGTTAATATTGTTTCTTCTGTTGTTGATGTTGTACAAGATGATGTGTCTGTGTTGTATCATGGCCAAAATCAATTGCGTTCAGTAATGCAGTTTGCATGGACTTTGCAGACTTTGAAAATGGATAAAGTGCCATGGGATAATTTAAATGCATCTGCATTGTTTTTGCCTTTTAATTTGACAGACAAACAGCAGTTTATGTCCATGAAAGATGAAACATACACTCCTTTACATATTGAAAAGATAGACCCTTTACTATTCTTCGTGGCTGTAACAGACTCTGCTGTCTGGCTCATATAGGCTCATACAGGCAATAATTACTTTACCATTCTCTTTGTTTAAATTTAGCTCCTGCATGAAGCATTACCCACTAGGCCGCTATGAACCCTTAGCCAGAGCTTTCCTGCATGAAGTGTGATCTTTGCCTTTCACACACAGATGCCTGCAGGATTACAAGGAGGTATACCTTGCTGGGAAATCCTGTGATTCGTCAATTGGTCAATCCCTTGATTGCAAGACCATACAGTTACATGGGCCTTGCAATCTTACAGCCCCACATTTTGCATGTGTTTTAAAAGATATTCCAGTGCCAGCTATTACACCTACTTTCACTCTGCTAGCAAAAAGGTAGCTATCTACTTTTAAATAGCGGGGAATGCTGCGGCATGTTAACTGTCATATCTTATATCGTGACCATCTCACAACGCGTAGTTTGCTGTACAAATGTGAAAAATGTGCTTTTTCCACCCCCAAATTGGAGGCTCAATAACACGATCTGGCCTTCCATTCCAACCTTGAAGGCAGACTTCAATAGGTTGAGCAGAATAAGAGCAATATTATCCCAAAAAGAGGTTTTGCTCACTTTTGCACGCAAGACCTTCGTGTTCCAGGTGGCGAACACCAGGACCGAGGTACAAGAACTTCTCAATACTGACCTCCCACAACATTTTGCTGAATTGATTCATACCATTTTCAGTGCTTCTAATACTGGATGACTGGACCACTTTTTTAAAGTTGTGGGCTTTGGCCTTGACGCCTCCTTTCAAACTATATTTAGTGTGATACCAGCTTTTATTTATTCTATGTTTTCCAGCGTCTTTGGTGGTTTACCACTTATACTTGCCTTAGCTGCTGGAATCCTGTTGTTGATTAGCCTGCTTTGTAATGGCTGCTCCTCTTGTGGTCCTGCATGACCCGGGCAGCCTGCAAATGCTCTGTGACCGTATGCTTAAATGCTATAGTACACTGCCACTGGCAACACTCAGCACGGTTTATGGATTATCTTACACTTGCGCGCAACCAGTTTTCTCTTGCTTGGAATGTTCCTTTCAGTGGCCATTGAATCAATGCCTCTCCAATACCTAATCTCCCGACCCAGATTTCAACCGGTTGATGAGTCCTTTAGTGGCCCATGCGGCGGCCCTTGGAGTGTTGGCAAAATGGGATATCTGTGCGGCTGCGCAGTATCTCCTACAACATAGCTACATTGAATATCACCCAAGTTGTCCTTCAATGGTTCTAGAGGCACCCATTTGTGAGGAACATGTATGTTCATTCTGTTTACTAAATTGGATGGCATCGCTTTTTTCTACCAATGACAATGATTTCCTATTGGAGGAAGTTTCAGAATACTACTCATACATTCTGTTGGATTAACTTGGCTGGTGCCCATTTTTGCCAGATTTTTATTTCACCTTTTTGCTTTGGTGCAATATTGTTTTCCTGGCACTTTTTTGCAAATGTTTTCTTCTAAGTTCACCTACATACATATAGACGCTCTTGCATTCTGCTCAAACTTCCTGAACTCTGTGGGGCATATTTACGAGTTCTGGCGCATCTCTGCATATCAACAGAGATACGCCAGAACAAATGCGTAATGCAAAACTACCCTTGCGTCACAGCAGATGCGCCGCATTTACAATACAGTGCGCCGTGGCGCAAGGGTAGGCAGATGCGTGACGCATCTCGTGACGTAAAGGCGGCGCATCGCTGGAGTCGAGTCATAAGTGCGACGCAACTCCAGCAATGCTCAGGGCCGCCCAATACTTAACATGCTGCGTCAGTCCTTATGCCTGCTTCAAGGAGGCGTAAGGAATTGACGTAGCAGCGTCGCGGAAGTGCCTGAGTGAAATCTTGTAGATTTCACGCAGGCACTTTTGCGAGGCGCACAGGCGCCGGAACGCCCACCCTGCGTGGGAACGCCCCCATTGTGGCGCTGGGCTTTATAACGTGACGCATCTCCCTAGATGTGTCACGTTGTAAATACCTCACAGGGATGCGCCACGTTTACACCGCTGTTGCGTCACGCAATGCGGCGTAAACGTGGCGCAAGGGGCTTGTAAATCTGGCCCTGTGTTTGTCCTGTGTCTGCATCCAATGGACTTACCAGGGGTGGGAGTAGTGATGATATGGGATTAACTGCGGACATTGCTAAGTTAGCATAAGTTAGTATAAGCTTGGTGGCCATGATGCAGCTTTTGCACACGTTACTACATGCCTTTGGTTTCGCTAATACTCTGCTTGTGGGTTTTCACATGAGAACCATGTGCCTTTGACATTTCTTGCTGTACTCTGTGGTCTTCTGCACATAATTTTTAAGGTAAAAAAACAACATCCCTTGTTAATCTGCTTTGGTCAGTCCAACGCACATAGACACAATACGAGTACAGCTGCACTAAGGAAAATCAAGTGCTTTTAATATTGCATTGCATGCATGTTAGGGGCACCTGGAGAAAACCTTTCCAGAAGAGAAGAGCTGTGCTTGTCCGGAGATGTACACCGTTGCATCTAGACTCAGAGGTATGTGTTCCCCCATGACAAAGCCCAGAGGCCTTCTATAAATATTATAAACTTGTTCCTAGCACAGGGCAGGGTGGTAAGGCACAGTAGTCCTTTCCCCACTGTTTTTATAATATGATATCCCCGTTCATATTTTAAGGAATTGTAACAATGCACACTATATTGAGTTTATGCATATTGCTGCTAGTGTTGGCTCCTGTACTGCATTATAGATCACGATAGTTAAAATAAACATTTTAAACTATACTGTGTCGCTGATTACTCACATTGTGGACCAGTATGAGTAAGTGAATGAAAGAGTCTGCTTGCTCGCGCAATTCCTGGGAGAATCTGAGTTACATGTTCTAGGATGCCTAATCATTGGTAGCTTCACTGTAGTACAGAGAATGAATGAGACACTATTAGCTGGTCGGATTGGGGTTCTCGGCACTAAGGTGGGTTGTTGGTACACCACTATACACCGAGGTTCTGATTTCCTGTGCATAGTTCTGTATATGTGCAGAATCCCTGCAACACATCTAGCAGGACCTGCAACAAACATTTTCTTCCTTTTTGAACTAGCTGTCTCCTTAACTGTTTGGTTAGCAAATGCATTAACCCTTGCAACATCATCTACAACAGCCTTGTGTGGGCTGCACTTGATTGTAGCCAATCTGTCCGGAAGCGTCAATGCTGACAGGAACATAAGTATTAGGGGACTGTGCTGTACCCTTTGCCCATGGGATTTCAGGAACCCTCTCCCTGCCCAGAGGCGTCCAAAATATGGGCTACCCCAAAGGCATGCTAACTGTCAGTGTAGACATTAACAGACAGTCCCTCACTCAACGCACAAGCTCTCAGAAGGGCGACTAACTTTGCTGCTTGGGCTGACTGGTATGGAATGCGAGATGCCTCAACTATAGTGCGTAGCATGGGGATCGCATATGCTGCAGTCGTAGTGCCATCCAGCAATTTGAAACAAGAGCCATCGACATATAGTTCCCCTTGGAGGTCAGATAAGGGAACATCAGTCAGGTCTACCTGTCCCTTTGTTTCCTCTTCAGTCCAGAATAGGCAATCATGGACATCATTGTCCTTTTCTTCTGAACGGAGGGGAAGTAACATGGTTGGGTTCACGGTAGTGCATCATTTGATGGTAATGTGCGGAGCAAATAATGTTAGCTTATATCCAGTGAGAGGTGCACTGGTGAGGTGCTGCGTCTTTGTCATGTTCAAAAGTGTGTCCACCGCATGAGGTACCATAACTGTGCGGTCAGTATCAAGAACAAGCCCTGGCGATTGCCTGATAGATACTGCTGCGGCAACTCTCAGGCAGCTCAGGAGTGCTCTGGCGACATTATCCAAAACGGCAGAGAAGTAGGCACAACTGTGTTAGTACAGAGAGCGTGCAACCGTCTTCCTCATGTACATAGAGCACAAAAGGCTTCTGGTAGTCCAGAGTACCAAGCACAGGAGCTGAGCAAAGGGATCATCCATTGCAAAGCATTGCTTGGAATAGGCAACTCACGGCCCAACAGTCATGTAAACGCTGTCTAGGGAACAGTAAATTGTCGTATGCAATCTTTTTAACAGATCCAGTCCTAGTATGTTCTCCCCACATTTGGACATCAGTAGGAATGGTGAGTCTCGGAGGTACCTTGTAAATCTGAAGTAACGTATGGTCCATGCTGATCTACAAGCACCGGAACTGGTCCCTCGCCCTGCCCTTGGCAGTCCTCGATGTGAGACAACCCGCCACTTTGTCCATGTCATGATCATCATGGTAGTACTGTCTCCTGAGGGTCATCAAAATAATTCCCGCTCAGCCTGTTGTAGGACGCGTCCCCTGCCTGAGGACCCCCGCCTCCTCCTCCTTGCCCTCTGCCTCCAAAACCCTGATGTCTCAGAGCCCCACCTTTCTGCAACAGTTCTGGAAATTCGTTCCGCCAATGTCCCTCCATTTTACAGTACACACATTGGTTGGGTCCCACGGGAACACCTGAAGCACAACCCCTCTTTGCCCCGGGGTGGCTGTGGTCCCGAGCCTGAACCTCGTCCTCTACCACTTCTTCTTGCAACTTGCTGCATTAACACCCTCATCTTTAAATCTTTATACTTCTTTTCCACCCTTTCTTTGTCCTCGTTCTCTCTGTGCTCATAGTACTGTGCCATACTCAATATTTCTGATGGGGAGGATGTCGTCCAAGTACTTTCTGAAACCTGTGACCTAGTGGCAACCTTAGGGAGTAAGTTAGTGATGAATCTATTCACAAACAAACATACACCACCCCCCTGTGACAAATCCTGACCACTAAAGTTGAGAAACACCCCTCGAAATCCGGTAAAGAAATCCAATACACTCTCATCCTTCTTCTGGCGACACGCAGTCAACTTATCCCAATCCACTTTCTTCAGTGGGATAAGGGAGTGCATATAGGCAATAATACGACCCGGCAAAGCCAATAACTCAGCCTTTGGCTTCTTCCCGGGCTTGCGCTCTTTATACCATGCTCTAATCTTGTCCTATGTGCCACCCAACTCCAGTGCATGGTCCTGTGTGTGGACCTGTCTCCATATACCTACCGGTACTAACAAGCCGAAATATAACTCTATGTCAGCTAACGCCATCACTGTGGAGGAGGCCAACTCTGTCAATTCTTTATAATAGGCAGTGGTGTTTTTCCTTGGGTCCGGTAAATAGCTCTTCAAAGAAAAGAACCTCACTCCTTTTCCAAGGAGTATAGATCCATTGCTCTTGAAATTGAGCATTTATTCGCTGTCTTATTACAGTATTCGTAGAGACACGCAATTCTGGTATTTCAGGATGGTAAATAGGGTGGAATTCCCTCATAGGGAGCTGCGTTCCTAGTATCGGGACCTTTTGGAGTAAACTGCCTCTGTAGCACACCAGTGCAGACATATTGCTGAAAAAACCTCATTCGGGGCATCCCGTATGTCATAGATAATCAGCGGTGCAGTACCATGGAAACACTGCTCCCACAATTCTATATGTGTGGCCGACATATGTTTAAGGGCATGATGATGTATAAAGGTCTCATAATCTTTCATCACACTCCACACATCCTCCGGGCTATAGAACGGATGCTGGGCCCATTGAGCTGCCCGATTCGCCACCATCTGGTTCTCCTCAGTAAAAGGGAGCGTAGTGGTCGACACAGAACCAAGGGACGGGGCAGGAGAGGGAAGGGATAGAACAGGAAAAATGGTAGGCCGGCGGGAATGCAAGGGAGGCAAGTGGGGCCGAGGACGGAGAAGCAAGAGGGGCCGGGGCCGAGGCAACAGTAACTGAAGTATCAGAGGGAGTAGTCCCAGAGGTCGAGGACGGGCACATGGGGACAGTAAGATATATCCGCTGTGGGGCATTAGGTGGCGGGGGACGAGAATCCAAGATCTCTTCAACAAGCTCATCTTTCTCTTCCGTAGCAACATAACGTCTGTCAGTTTGCAACCGAAACTTCCAATCTGCACACTCAATGCCTCCCTCAGTCTTTTCTCTTTCATAGGCTACTGCCTTCTGTGTAATAGTTTGTGTCTGCTTTCTTCGAACCTCTTTCTCCGCTCACATGCGTCGCTGCTTAGCTTCTTTCTGCCATACTATCAAAGAATCAAACATTGACTGCTTACTCCTTTTAGCAAACAATATTTCCTGCAGGAAATGTATTTTCTGCTCACCAAATGAGCCAGTAAGTGGCCATTGCAGCTCAGCATTGCCCCTCGTATATTTATTCCAAAATGTGCTACACATAATGTGTTTGACATAAAAGGCTTGTTACAGTGTACTGTAGGGGAGGTAATGTATGTGAAGGGGTATGATGTTACCCGGGCCTATATTAAGGTACCTATATGAAACATAACACCCAGTCCTCTTCCGAATAGTCAACAATGATAAAAAATGCTAGTGGACTATTCCTATTACTAGATAGATAAAAGTTGGGATAACTCAGAGAATTGTCTGAAAGGTGCTAAGAAATCCTGACCCTATGGTCTTACATAGGTGTACAATACCACTCTTATCAGACATATTAAAGATACGACTCACCATTGCTGCAAAATGAATGGGGCAGTTTGTATGTATAAGTCCTGTATCTCGGTCGAGGTCGTTGCGATTTGAAGATCAAAGGTCTCTCAAACGGAGGTTAAAGGTGCAGTTTGCTGCAAAAGCATGGCTTTCAGTCTGCTCAAACTATCATATTGTATAAAAGAACCATTCAAAAAAGGCCATAACGGCGCCTCCCTGACTGTACTTGTTGGGGGAAACAATACTTGCATACAGCAAGTAACACAGTGACCAGATAGGCAATGCCTGGAAGCATCCCACAGCAACCTTGATCGTTCATCATAAAGTAACTCCCATTCGAGTGCAGCTCGAATACCGGTTTAATCACGGCAGCTGGAGTTCCTTTCATGTGGCAGGAAAAGTTTGCTACTGACCCATTACAAGCTCCCTGCAATGAAATGTCCTGGCACATGAGAGAACTCCTTAAGGCGTTCTTGCAGTTTGTACCACTTTGAAACACTTCTCGATCCCCACTCAGGCAACAATATCTATATGGCAAATCCCAGGATTCCTTAATGTATTCCTTACCCATATTTTCATATTTGCCCATCTGCCTCGATTCAAGTCAATTTTGGAACTGAAAACTAGTGACCGGTAGAGTTATGTGGCCATGGGGTAAGCCATTCAGTAGATGGAACTTCCGCTACTGTAAATGGTAGTCGGTCCAGTTGTTCAATATGCAGCATTGTATATTTAGCTCCCCTCTGTGCCATTTCAACCTGTTTATCTGTTAGGTTATATTAAGAAAACAGAGACGTACTGTTTATAAAACGCCAAGGCACAAAGCCTGCACGTAAAGATTGCAGCGTCCAGCTCAATACCATGATAGAACGTGATAGAGATTGCCCGTGTTGTCATATGGCCAAATTTTGTTCAAGGATGTCTATCGCAGAAGACACAATGTTGCCTAAATAATATATCCTGGAGGTCAAAGTTGTTAACCCATTGCCTAATCGATTTTTCTAAGTTAATACGGTCTATTTCCTGTATTCTCTCCCTGGCCTCTTGTTGGAATATTTTCCAAATTTGATTATAGGCAGCATAAATACTGACATATATGAAACATTTCTGACGTTATTTACTGGGACCTAGTAAAATAAAATCCCTAAGATCCATGTCGTGTGAGAGTAAGGATAAGTGGTATTTCACTTCTGTGAGTGTTGAAGTTTCTAGCCAAGCAAGGCACAACTTCCCAACACTGTAGGATGTCAATACCCCTTGGAGTTCTCTTTCTACATAACTTGGGTCTGGCCTATGGATACTAAACCATTTGGTGGCACCCCAGAATCTTGTCTGACAACTGTTCACGTCTAAGGACCAAACTAACCATTCTTTCCAACTAGGGTCTGATCTCTTGTACTGTAAAATGTCATCTATTGTTGCCCCTTCTTGTGAAGTCGAATTTTGCCACCCTCCCATCTGTGATTGTGTTGGAAATCGGGGTGTGTTTAGGTCCTTGATCTTGGCTAATCCAAGACAGGATGTCTGTTGCTCAGTTTTGTTTAGAAATATCATCTGCTGTGGAATGAGGCGTACTCTAAATAGCACTTCTGTTACCTGGACTTGCTAGTCTCTACAACCCAAGGCTGATTTTAAGTCTATTGTGTCCTTCCATATGTCAAACCCTTGTTCAGACAATTGGGCAATAAAAGAGGTAGAGTAAATCTGTTTGTGTTTGTCAGCATAATTTTCAGTGGCGATGTTGGTGCATCCCTCATGATAATATGAGGTTGTGTCAGTGGTGAAAAAAAATGAAAGCTTTTGTGCAAATGTGCGCAAACTACCTTTTGGTGGTGTAGGGCAATGTTCCCACTGATGGTACTCAAAAACATTTCCAGGTGAAATTGATTTGTGCAGAAAATGATGACCATAATGTTGGTAATAGTACAAAGTGTCATAGTCTGAATTACTTTCTAACATTTCAGTGTTCGGAAATGCAGAAGTTTTTTTCTAAATCAGACAACATGTTATTAACACTTTCAGAATCCCACAGATTGCCGATTGTTTCCAAGAACAAAGAGAGCAAATACCCTCGACCAATTCTGGTTTATTTCGGCAACTACCTACTAAGACAAGCAATTTCCTTGAAAGCTAGACCGAATACACCTGTGACTTGCGACAATATAACTTTCTTTGCTAAATCCGACCTTAGCAAGGCTACTATGGACAAGAGATGGGTGCTGTGGAAACTGATAGACCCTTTCAAGTCTAGGGGGGCTACAGTATATCTTCAGGAACCTGCATGTCTTAAAGTTATAAAAGCAGGGCACACTCATTTTCTCAATAATGTTAAAGACGCAGAGCAACTTTTGGCAAAAATGGATACTCAAATCTAGGTAGTTAACTCTACAGAAATCTAGAATCTGAAAGTTATGTGTGACCACTTTGATCTATTAAAAAAGGGAATGGGGATGGGGATGGGTTGAGGTCTTGTACACAAGTTTAATATGGAGGGGGAGATTGCGGGGAGACCTCTCAGATGAGCTGCCCTTTCAACGGCAGCAGAAGATAGAGGGAGGCTTCCGGGTAGGCACTTGGGGTGGGACCTCTAGAGCAGGGAGAGAAGCTCAAGGGGAGAGGGAAGAGGGGGGAATGGGTAGGGGTAACAAGGGTGAAAATGACAGCACAAGCACAATTACATGTATAGACCTGAATAATAAATGTAACAGGCACTGCTTACGGAGGTTAAAAACGGATAAATGTATCAAATAAACTGTCTAGCATGGAACGTCTCTGGTCTCAACAATAGAATCAAAAGACAGTTAGTCTTCGAAGAACTGAAGATGTATAACCCTCACTTTGCCCTCTTAAACGAGACTCATATTCGATTTTAGGATCGTAAGATGATGGAGCAAGGGGGATATGAACTGATTACTTGTACTTCTTTGAATGTACTAATAAGGGGTGTTGCTATACTTAAGAAGAAAACTTTGAAGATAGAACTACTTAGAACTGCTGCTGACAAAGCCGGTCGATGGACACTAGCACAATTTAATTTAATGAATGTAAAATATGTACTATGTGCCTTGTATGGATCAAACATTGACGACGCGGGGGTTTTTGATCGTCTCAATATTGAACTCTTAGATTGGGAAGGAGACATAATAATGATGGGAGACTTCAACTGCGTAATGAACTACAAAAGGGACACTACCAAGACGAATCCATCTCAGCGTATGCGTAAAACCAGGGCAGCTATTTTAGAGCTATTGCGCATTCATAACTTAAAAGACGTATAGAGGAACCTACACCCGACACTAGCAGGTTATACATACTACTCTGCCCCTCACCAAATGTGCTCCCGCATTGATATGGTTAAAGAAAACAATGGTCCAAACCGAAATTCATCATTGAATCAATGAATAATGCACTCACAGTTGTCCTTTTTATCACTATTGAAACGAGTATCTGAGTTAATCTACTCAAAAGGAATCAACCTCTAAAAGTTATTAGCGAAAAGGAAAAAGCAACCACCTGAAAGAAACTGAATTTATTCCAAAAAGAGTTTTCAAAATTATTCCATCGCAACACAGTTAATTATATACATTTGTACATCTTTAGAAAACGGTAAAAGGAGAGAGCAAACTGCTTCTAACGAGAAAAGTGCCGGAAAAGGAAAAAGGGGGTGATTTAAAGATAAAGGGGTGTAAGCCTCAACGAAAAAGTGACATAGAGTTTTAAATAATTAGAAAAAACAAAGCTGTAAAAAATCAAGCTAGTAGTACAATTAGGCCACTATTGTTTGTTAGACTTTTTTGCATTTATACAGTCTAAATTTGGCATGTATAGTGAAACTTATAATAAGTAGTGGTCCTATTGGCTTAAGAATTGCGTCGACGTTTCGACCCGTCTTGGGGTACAGGGGTACACAAGCCCTTTTACTGTTGATAATCAGTGTAGACCTAAAAGTTTCTTTTCTTTTTGTAGGATGTTCACAGTCCTCCTACATCAGGATGTGTAATCTAATTGCTTGATCTGTGTGAGTTCCTGAAACGATCCGTGATCACGGATCGTTTCAGGAACTCACACAGACCCTGGTGAGCGCCCATTAGTGCTGGCTAGCATTGAACCACTTCCCGAGCGAGGGATGGCCACATAAGAACTTAAAAACATGTACCGACGTCCGTTTTTTGGGTAGTGTTACCCCAACGTATATCAGCGAGTGACGGCTGAATAACTACACTCAAGTGACAGACGGCTACCTGGTGTGAGCTGTGTCTGCTGCCCCCAACTCTGCAATTCTTTTACCCCTCTGGTTATGCATATAACCACCAACTTGTTTGGTGTGACACAACGGTCAAGCAATTAGATTACACATCCTGATGTAGGAGGACTGTGAACATCCTACAAAAAGAAAAGAAACTTTTAGGTCTACACTGATTATCAACGGTACAAGGGCTTGTGTCATATACGTCCTGAGGAAGACCCGCAGGTCGAGGTTCCCAGTCACCCCTGTACCCCAAGACGGGTCGAAACGTCGACGCAATTCTTAAGCCAATAGGACCACTACTTATTATAAGTTTCACTATACATGCCAAATTTAGACTGTATAAATGCAAAAAAGTCTAACAAACAATAGTGGCCTAATTGTACTACTAGCTTGATTTTTTACAGCTTTGTTTTTTCTAATTATTTAAAACTCTATGTCACTTTTTCGTTGAGGCTTACACCCCTTTATCTTTAAATCACCCCCTTTTTCCTTTTCCGGCACTTTTCTCGTTAGAAGCAGTTTGCTCTCTCCTTTTACTGTTTTACAAAGATGTACAAATGTATATAATTAACATGTGTTGCGATGGAATAATTTTGAAAACTCTTTTTGGAATAAATTCAGTTTCTTTCAGGTGGTTGCTTTTTCCTTTTCGCTAATAACTTTTAGAGGTTGATTCCTTTTGAGTAGATTAACTCAGATACTCGTTTCAATAGTGATAAAAAGGACAACTGTGAGTGCATTATTCATTGATTCAATGATGAATTTCGGTTTGGACCATTGTTTTCTTTAACAGTATTGATCACCCAGGTCCATAATACCGTATTGGGTTACCCCATTTCTATAATGGTCCCGCATTGATATGGCCTGGACGACAGATCAGGTTCTAGACGGCAGTAAAATGGAGATCTGCCCAAAAGTAACGTCGGACCATAATCCCATCATACTACGGTTTAACGTACTATCTCCCAAACCGGCTGCCAGGCTATTTTCTTTTCCAAGGTACCTGCTAATAGATACTTTCTTTGTTTCTCAACTGAAGAAACATATTAAAGAATTCTTAGAATTTAATTTAGACTCAGCACACCTTATCTATGTATGGGACGCATGCAAAGCGAGTATCAGAGGGTTCGCACAACAATTTATTATGAGGCAAAACAAAGAACGAAAAGATGAGACTTTGGAAATGACCTCTAGAATATGTGCACTGGAAGAACACTTGGCCGAGGCTATTATACAAGAGAACTCAGGGTGGCGCATTTCGAAAAATAAACCTTTATTGGATTTAAAACTAACCACCCTTCCGTCTAAAATTAAAACTTTTTTAAGAAGAAAAGTGAGTTTGAAACTACACAAATACAAACAGTCTCAATACGAAAGTGGCGATAGAGTTGGCAAAATTCTAGCTTATAAGGTTGCTGAAGACAGGGCTAATTCTACGATAAAAAACATTACTGGGGCGGATGGGATTAGCTACAATCAACCAGAACAGATACTACAACAGTTTGTAACATACTACAGCAAACTATACACACCTGAAACTACCCCTACAGAAGAGAACATGCAAAGATACTTAACTAAGAACTGGTCACTAGATAGGGAACCTGTCCTGATGGAACCACTTGAAGGACATTTTTCACTATCTGAAATACAAATGGCTATTTCTTCTCTCCCACAGGGGAAATCCGCTGGGGATAATACACTTCCAATGGAAATTCATAAATGCTGCAGCGAGGAACTTCTACCTACACTTTGCTTAATGATCAACCAAATTGGAAACTCAGGCAAAATCCCTAAATCCTGGAAAACCGCTAAAATATTCTTTTTTTAAAGAAGGGTAAATCACCTGTGGAGTGCGGGTCTTACCGGCCCATCTCCTTGATAAAGGCTGACGCCAAGGTTTATTCACAACTACTAGCTATGAGATTAGCCCCGCTAATGCCTAAATTAGTTAGCCAACACCAGCACAGCTTTGTGATGGGTAGAGACACAACAGCACATGTCAACACTGCCATTACTGCATTTGACGTTGCCAATACTAACACCTCCCCACTCGGTATGGTGCTATTAGATGCAGAAAAAGCCTTCGATCGAGTGGGGTGGGATTATCTTTGGGCTTTACTAAGGAGGATGGGCTTTGGGAAACGGTTTCTTACCAGCATTCAAGCCCTGTATGATTCACCTAATGCAAAAATAGGGTATGCTAATTTAATCTCCAATAGTTTCCCGGTTTTAAGAGGCACAGGTCAAGTGTGCCCCTTGTCGCCCCTCTTGTTTGCTCTCGCAATGGAGCCTTTTATTAATTCAATACTGACCCAAGAATGCATTATTCCATCCACGCATGGCAATAACTCCCTCAAAATCACTGCTTACGCAGACGATCTTGCAATCTATACTACCGATGTGCCTAAAGCCATAGCTGGGATCATCAAGGAAGCTGATGATTTCGGCTTGGTCTCGGGGTACAAACTAAATTTAAACAAAACGCAAATCGTTGTTAACCATAAGCTACCGGCTCCAGTTTTGGGGGTTTGCCACACTGCAAACTACTTGGCCATTAAAATAACATCCAACTTAAAAGAAATTATGACCCTAAACTACGATACTCTATTGAAGGAGACAATAAGGACCCTCAAAAAATGGCATACGGTTCCCTTAAATTTAATAGGACGAATCAACCTTATAAAAATGAATATTTTGCCAAAATGTTTGTATTTGTTCAGGTCCATCCCGCTATACGTCAACAACCTATTTTTTTAAAAACTGGATGGTATTCTAGGAAGTTACATATGGGGCTACAAGAAAAATCGCAGAGCTCTGTCTCTTCTCAAATTAACAGCTACTAAAGGTGGCCTAGATTTCCCCGAATTTAAATTTTACTTTTACGCTTCTTTCCTGGGTCGGATACGCAGCCTTTTTTCTTCTAACCATCCTTATTTTTATCACCAATTCATGTTAGGTGCAAATTCTGTACAATTTTTAGCTAGAAGCAACGACCCAAATTACTTCAAACGAGTGAAGTTTAAGACCGCGAAAGATATATTACATATTTGGTATACTATTATGGCTATTAATAAAACTACGTTCTTCCACCCAAATCTAAGCATATGGTATAATCCGGGTTTACCTGAGATTTTTAGCGATCCGATAGCTAGAGTATGGGCTAATCACGGTATAAACCACCTCTCTGATTTATACAGATCATCAGGCTTTTTAACATTTGATACCTTAAGAACACTTTATAAACTACCTGTAAATGCTCTCTTTAAATACACACAGATACGTGATTTCTTCATGAATAAAATGAAACTAAGGGAAATTTTAGACTCAGAAATATGGACTTACATTTACGGGGAAACAAATAGCGAACTAATTAGCTTGGGGTACAAATGTCTCTGTCTATCTAAACCTGATGACTGTGTCAAAATCGCACAGAAGTGGACAACTACTTTAGGACTGCCCATTTCCTCAAATAATATTACCACTTTTTTTATAACAATAACTTTTTAACAAATTCTTCTAGTTTAAAACTTCAATCCTACAAGACTGTATGCCAGCTATACTATACGCCGCTTCACTTCTCTAAATGGTCAGGGAACAATTCATTACCCGAACGTATAAAATGCCCAGAATGCGATCTACTAGCAGCAGATATAGTACACATAATTTTTTCATGCCCTGCTCTACAAACATTATGGGATGAAATAGAAAAAGTGCTGAAACTGTATAAATAGTTTTTTGGTAAAATCTCCGCCGAGATGATAATTCTGGGAATACAATCAAATACTGTTACTTATAAGGACCTAATGTTTATTCTAATTTCTTGTGCAAGATTGATAATTGCTAGGGCTTGGATCTCTGATAAACCACCAGTGGTAGCCGAATGGTGGCTACTGGTAAGCGAGATATATGATATGGAACTTTCAACTGCAAAAATTCGAGGGATTGGTTCTTTGAAGAAAGTTGATAAAATTTGGGGCAATTTGTTCCCTATTCACGATTTGTGAATAGCTCCTGATGTATTCTTTTTTTCTTATACTGTAGATTTCCTTGCCTATCTTTATTTTGATTAAGCTTTCAAGGAATTCATGTACCTTAATTTTCTTTTTTATTTTTACTATCGTTGTAAAATATTTTATTTATGAAATGTAAGTTTGCTTGTGCTGTCAATAAAAAAGCTATATAAAAAAAAAAAAAAAAACAGAATCCCAATCATCAGAAAATTTACTGGAGGTAATGATATCACTTAAATGAAATTTTAAATATATGAGATACTTTAAAAAGCTCAGACAGATCGAATATTTCCAAATCACCATGTCCCAAACTATACCGTCTGATATAGGAACCGCTGTGATGTTCACTGATGACAAGTCTCACTGTTCACGATGTGACAACTGATGTGCTTTCGGGATCAAGTTGACCTTTTCGGCTATAGAGCTTTGCTGAAGGTATTGTCTTTTAATAAGCATTCTAAAAGTTATAACTAAACCTAGCCAGAAAAGAAAAAAATATGATCCCAGTAATTACCCATAGTTCTACCCAAGGCGATACCAGGTATGTATTTTAAAGAAAGTGCAGACATTTCTTGATTTGTTGCTTGTAAGACTGTTGGGCTGGCGTCGTTTCTGGTTGACTTGGAGCCAAATAAAAAGTTCATGAAGTAGCCAGAAGCAGCTTGATAAATTGTTGGAATTGCATTGGGATTTGTTGATATCGTATTTTTTCTTTCGTTGAGGTATGTTGATGTAGACATCAGTATTTGGTCTGATTGCAAATTGAGTGTTGCTTTGAGTTTCATTATTATGATGAACTTCGAGTTTAAGCGGAACAAGTTCCATAGCATTTTTACATAGTCCTTCATTCCACACAGGAGGCTCTTCAAACGTGATGAGTCTTTCTGTTTGAACTTCTAGGATTGTAGCTAGAGGAGGGTGTGTGCAACTGTGGAGTCCAAGAGGTCTACTGTTTAGTATTGGCCACATAGTGTGGTTTTATTAAGTCAATTGAGACAAATATTTTCTCCTTTTTCCTGGAAGGAGGCGGCAAAAGTACAATTCTTGTTCCTTGTACTGCAAGGACCGGTACAGGCTTTTTGTAGGATGGCCCAAATTCTTTTCTTGTCCGCTATTTTCCCTATGACCAGATCCCCGACTTTTGGGATCCAGACAAGTCTTGCCGTGACTGCCTTGACTTCCCCAGTGGCTGTCTTTTTGGTGTGGACGTTACTTTGTCTTGTCCTGGATTCATTTAGATGCTGTAAAACAGTCAAATGATCATGGATATCAAATGGTTTCTCATCCGCCACAGTGCCTTCACAATCAAGATCAGGTACCCACATTATTGTCCCAAATAGGACCTCATATGGAGTGACAACCCCTAGAGAACTTCTTGGCTGGTTGTTGAGGGCTCTCTCTACCCCATATAAGTGATTGACCGAACTACAGCCCTTGCCTAACACCCTAGCTGTTAAAGATTGCTTTAAGTCCCAGTTTTTCCTCTACATGACCAAATTTCTCTCAGGATGGTACGGAGAGGTGTGCCCCAATGCTACGCCCATACTTTCCTTGGCCTCTCTGTAAGCCAGAGAGCCAAACGCTGGGCCACGGTCAGAATGTAACGTGCCAACCTATAAAGACTTGCGAATCTTTGATAACAGTTCCAGCGTCAGCCGAGCACTGAGGCCATACCCTAGGAATCTTGAGCATGAATCTACTGCCACCAATATATACCTGTAAGCCCCATCAGATTGAAAGGGGCCAAAGTGATCCAGATATACATAAGTGAGTGGTTTGTCCGATTTTAACAATGGTGTCTGTGCCAGACGTGTTCCGTTGGACCCCTTTATCTGTTGGCATATGTCACATTTCAAGACATAGTCTTTAGTTTGTTTCGTTAGTCCTGGCCACCAATAGCGCAGAGCCCAAACCCTCCTGTGCTGCTAGCATTAAACCTTGCCTATGATCCATATTTGGTATTACTCTATCCCCCACTCCAGGAATCTGAGCATATGGAATGTTGTTTGCTTCTAAATTGTAGGAGTACTTGAGTGGAAATCTTTTAGGTACTGACGAGCTGCCCTTTCATGAAGCAATGACAGCCACCATTATCTTGCTGTCTATTCTCATTTTAGTATGAGTGATTGCAGCTATGGAAGCATTTGCACAGCCGCCTTTGCGACTTCATCAGCCAATGAATTCGCTTCAACGTGAACGCCATCACGTTGATGACTCAGTGTGTGCATATCACGTGAGCCTGTGGTCCTTCATTTTTAAACTCAACTACCTGTTCCCATAGCATTTTATGCTTAATAAAGCCACCTTTTGCTTCTTTAACCCCTATTTGTTCCCAATGATATAAATATTCATTGCATGACTGCACAGACTAAAAGGAATCACACACAATCAGTGTGGGGAATTCGTGATCCGTATTTACAAATGTCATTATCAGTGCTTTTAACTCTGCCAACTGAGCCGTGTTGTCTCCTAGAGATTGCATTTTGGTGCAACTCGGAAGGAGCTTTCCATCCCACATGCTGTCTTTTAATGATTGCACACGAGGCGCTGTATTGTTGTTTACTCCCTCAGTGTAAATAAAATATTCATACTGATCTAGAGGAAATATTTCATTTGGTAGAGGATATTCTTGTTCGTATTGCAGAAATGCTTCTGTTTTTAGACTTGGATCAAATCTATATTCAACATCCGTTGCAATAAGAGAATTGGCCTATTGTATCCATGTTGGAGGTAAGGCTTTCGCATTCGGAATGCTAGCCTTCACCCCGGTACCAGCCTCTAAGGCTGGTATCGGGGTGACAACTATTATGCGCTTCCCCTACGCCAGTGCACTTTCTCTTGCTACAGCGGTCTGAACAGCTGTCAGTATTTTTTCTGTTGAAGTAAAACGTATTTCGGCTTTTGTGTACAGGTGTGATTTGTATACAATTGGTACTGTTTCACTTTCATTTAAGGTTAAGTAAGTGTACCCTCATTGACCAGCTATTACACGGATCACTATGCTGCGTACGATTACGTGTGTCTGGAAGTGTTTGGAAGCTATCATGTCTTCTTGTAGTGAACGTACGATGGTTGTGTGTTTTCCTGTGTCTAATGTCTAACTGAAAAGTCAGGTATTATTGAGTCGTAGAAAGGTTCTGCGTAATCCAAAATGTATGTTCTGCCAAAATTTAGGAATCCCAGTATAGACTGCAAATGTTTTAATGTTTTTGGAGGTTGGAGCAGCCACACTTTTCTAAAAAGTTAGCTTTCCCCTTCACTTGACAGCTCATATCCCAAAAACAGGACACTGAGGTGGGCAATTTTTGATTTTTTAAAGTTATATTTGTAGCCCTCAGATGCAAATGCCATGATTACGGTGCTCACTCTGGTCAAGTGCCTCTTTGAGTCATCGTCCATAACAGAAATATCATCCACATAGGACAAAGCTTCCTCATGAATATTTTCGAGTAACTCAGTTACCCTTGCTGAAAATACCCCGGGCTGTTCTTATGCCCCTGGGGGAGATGACGCAATTGTCGCTGGGACCCTAACGCTGAGAATGAGGTCAAATACAAGCTTTCAGGTGCTATAGTTTGGCAGAAAAATCCATTTGAGATATCAAGTGTTGTTTTGCATTTTTTCCGCACAATGTTATTCGTTAATGCGGCACTGTGTGCATATTGGACAGCAAATATCTTTGTGCATGTGTTCAAATGTCTGTAATCTAAAACTAGACAATATGAATTATCTGGTTTTGATACGGGAAACAAAGGATTGTTCATTGGTGAGGTAGAATTTTCGATCACCCCTTGGTATTCAAGTTGATCTAAGGTCTCCCTGACTTGTTTTATAGCTTCTTCCTTTATTGGGTATTGTCTCTGAGCATTTGGTGAAACTTTTAATGGGATCACATGGTGAATTAACTCCTCATCCTATCCTGCATGATTTTTATACAATGCTGGAGCTTGGGTGACTGCGCACTCCCGTGCATATTCATGTTTATGGTGTATGGGAACGAGGTCGGAGAATGCTGGAAAAATGATATCTTCCCTCCAGGGCACTCTATAAAGAATGCTGGTGGCCAATCTTGTTCTGCTAATAGGATGTCAAACCCAGATGACAGATTCTCTCAAAAAAGAACCTTGTATTACTTATGTGGTAAGCTTACCCTTGTGTCTTGTGTTTCCACTGTGATGTAATCATTCAAGTAAGCTGTCACCAGAAATTCCATCAGGTTCTGGCAAGCTATTGTTACTTCTGCCACACTGGCTAGCATCATCAGAGCCATTCCCCGTTTAGTTGCTGCGCCCTCAGAATTCTGGGCATGTCTGATCCTCAGACCTGCAACTTTCTTTTTCTTACATTGAGGTTTTGATTTTGGCTTGTCTTCCTTTTTGGAAGTATAGTCTTGCGTGTGCTGCTTGTCTCTGGACTTTGTACGCTCCTCTTTGTGTTCTGACCGTCCTTCTCTCTCTGAGGTTTTCGCCGAGCCCTGAAAGGAACGAGAAGAACGTGTATCAGTATCCTGATACCTGTCAGGTTTACTAATATTATCCCTATTCCTGAGATTATACCTCTTTTCAGAGAGCTCCTGTGGAGGAGATCTACCTCAGGATTAAAATCTCTTTTCTGTAAAAGGTTGTAGTTTTTTATTATCCCACTTCTTTTTAGCAGAAGCAGGTATCTGCTTGGAAGAGTGAAGAGTCCTTTTCAGGACTGCCCATGAGTTGTGGTTTTAAAGCTTTCCCAACCAAACTGTCTCTGCCAAATTCTGCATATGCAGCTTCAATTATTTTTGGGAAGTTTCCTGTTGTTGATCTAACGGACTGAACTCCCTTAGTCATTGGCGGATTGCCACTGAAGCTGCTTCCCATTTAATATTGGCTTATATTATTGCTGATACTTGGTAATAGTTATTTCATAACTTCATCCCTAAGTTCAGAGCAAGCGCTGCACCTACTCATTTTGTATGTGTCTTAATACATCTGGTATCACCCCTAATGAAGGAATACCATGTGTCATGGTATATTTGGCAGCAAACACTGTACCCCAAGAGGTGCAATCCTCTAATTGTGGTGTTATCCCCGTGGGCCAGCAGATTATTAGCATTCTGTCACCCCTTGGTATTCAAGTTGATCTAAGGTCTCCCTGACTTGTTTTATAGCTTCTTCCTTTATTGGGTATTGTCTCTGAGCATTTGGTGAAACTTTTAATGGGATCACATGGTGAATTAACTCCTCATCCTATCCTGCATGATTTTTATACAATGCTGGAGCTTGGGTGACTGCGCACTCCCGTGCATATTCATGTTTATGGTGTATGGGAACGAGGTCGGAGAATGCTGGAAAAATGATATCTTCCCTCCAGGGCACTCTATAAAGAATGCTGGTGGCCAATCTTGTTCTGCTAATAGGATGTCAAACCCAGATGACAGATTCTCTCAAAAAAGAACCTTGTATTACTTATGTGGTAAGCTTACCCTTGTGTCTTGTGTTTCCACTGTGATGTAATCATTCAAGTAAGCTGTCACCAGAAATTCCATCAGGTTCTGGCAAGCTATTGTTACTTCTGCCACACTGGCTAGCATCATCAGAGCCATTCCCCGTTTAGTTGCTGCGCCCTCAGAATTCTGGGCATGTCTGATCCTCAGACCTGCAACTTTCTTTTTCTTACATTGAGGTTTTGATTTTGGCTTGTCTTCCTTTTTGGAAGTATAGTCTTGCGTGTGCTGCTTGTCTCTGGACTTTGTACGCTCCTCTTTGTGTTCTGACCGTCCTTCTCTCTCTGAGGTTTTCGCCGAGCCCTGAAAGGAACGAGAAGAACGTGTATCAGTATCCTGATACCTGTCAGGTTTACTAATATTATCCCTATTCCTGAGATTATACCTCTTTTCAGAGAGCTCCTGTGGAGGAGATCTACCTCAGGATTAAAATCTCTTTTCTGTAAAAGGTTGTAGTTTTTTATTATCCCACTTCTTTTTAGCAGAAGCAGGTATCTGCTTGGAAGAGTGAAGAGTCCTTTTCAGGACTGCCCATGAGTTGTGGTTTTAAAGCTTTCCCAACCAAACTGTCTCTGCCAAATTCTGCATATGCAGCTTCAATTATTTTTGGGAAGTTTCCTGTTGTTGATCTAACGGACTGAACTCCCTTAGTCATTGGCGGATTGCCACTGAAGCTGCTTCCCATTTAATATTGGCTTATATTATTGCTGATACTTGGTAATAGTTATTTCATAACTTCATCCCTAAGTTCAGAGCAAGCGCTGCACCTACTCATTTTGTATGTGTCTTAATACATCTGGTATCACCCCTAATGAAGGAATACCATGTGTCATGGTATATTTGGCAGCAAACACTGTACCCCAAGAGGTGCAATCCTCTAATTGTGGTGTTATCCCCGTGGGCCAGCAGATTATTAGCATTCTGTGTTTTTCAAACGTGGTAGTATTTGGGAATACTCCATCAAGCTGAGTTATTTTCTGAGCTACCCAAAATAGTATTTGTTCACGTTTTGTGGGCTATTCGCCTATTACCACGTGTAATGTTTGTGGAGTTATCTGGTACCGAAGAATTACTGTATAAAGATGATCTCTCGAGCCATGGTTAATCAACTAACTGGTATAAATAAAGCAAAATATGGCAATGTAATCTGAAGAGGTACTATGATTACTGAGCTCAAGGTATTCCAAAAAATTAGACTTGCATAGGGTTCATAAAATCTGGATAAATAGCTGATAAATCGGTGGTTTATCTTTTGATAAGGCCCCTCTTTTTATCAGTTCACCCAATATACAATACAATATTAAGAGGGAATTATTTTGTCAATATTCATGAATTCCCCTTTAATTATACCATATTCGGTCAGGAATATAGACAGTTAGTGACAAAAGTGTAATTATATGATAGAGTAAATATCTTGATGGATAGGATATACTTCGTTTTGATTCAAAATACAAAAATATAGGAAGGAATGTCCATATTACCAGCCATTCTAAATATAGACGTATAACTACGGTTCTCCTTCACTTTTTTAGATTTTATCTTGATTCATACTTATCTGCATATATCGTCCATGATGAAAACGTCGATATTGCAAACAGAAAGCTGAAACCTTGTGGACATTAGGCTAGCTGTTTCCAGTCTAGCTTTTATCTGGTAAGTGCTAGGATAAGATGGGCATGATTTGATAAAAGATCTTTTCTTGGAATAAATTGACTGATTGTAATGATTTTCTCCTTAGTATCATGGCTCTTATTGCAAAAAAAGACTTTAATCTAACCTGCTGGTGGCTCCATCAAATAAACCAGTAAAAAAATCTGTATTAACACTAAGGTGTGTGATAACCTTTGAGAAGTGGCCAATTACTCCTTGATATAATTTATTGATTAAAGCACATCATTTTATATCAAGGTTTCCTATTATAGGTCCTTTCTTTTGTGGATGAGTCGGTTCCTCCATCACTAAGAATTCAGTTCTCAATGAATACTTGACCATAAAGTCTTGCATAAGTATAATAGGTGGGTCCAACAAAATGTAATATGTTCCTATCACCTGAAATCCTTGGATCATGTGTTACGAGCATTTAAATGTCTTAGCATTACTTTCATGTGTTAATCTCATGTCTCTTAATGATGCTAATTATACTCACAATTAATTAAACAACATAACTGATATAGGGGCATATGCATCAAAAATCGGTAATACATGTCGGTAATAGTGAAAAATAAGGAATCGCTATTAAGGACATGCAAGCCGCGATGCATCAAAGTAATCGGTAAAAAATACTGATTCGGTAAAAATCGCTATTAAATAGCGAAAGTACGCCAGCGAGACTAGCAAATACCGAGTTAGCAAATACCGATTCGGTATTAGTGAATCCGGTATTTATGAATTCGGTAATAGCGAAAACGGGAAAAATACGCGACAAATCGGAAGCAGGCCGATGACATCACAACCAGGAAGTAGGACAGCCCATGCTCCATTCAGTGTTCGGAGTAGCACAGAGGAGGAGGCAGAGCACAGGAGCTGAGGACCCAGACTGAACCAGCAGCAACCAGGACTAGGCAAGCAGGACAAGATGGAGAAGGAGGCCCCCCAGCAGGGAAAGGACACACACCGAAAGAGAAAACGCAAGTTTTCTGATAAGGAACTGGAAATCCTAATTGAGTGTGTGACCAGCAACAATGACCGACTGTTTGGGAAGCTGTCGCTGAAGGTGCCTGAGGCCGAAAAATGAAAGATGTGGCTGCGCATCAAGGACAAGGTAAATGCCTGCGGAGTCACCCACCGCAGCATCGACGACTTAAAAAAATGCTGGTATGACCTGCGTAAGAGGGCCAAGGAGAGGATTATGCAGAGGGTCAAGGATGCTACTGGCACAGGAGGGGGCACATCCAATGTGACGCCTAACACAGCCCTGGAGGATCTAGTGGAGTCCACCATAGAACCGGAAGCTGTTGTGGGGGTCACACGTCTGGACACCTCTGGTGCTTCCTAAGGAGGACAGGGTAAGATGCATGGCAGCGTTACAATGCAGCGTGTAGTAAGTCCCTGCCCAATCCCCCATGCCAGACCCAGTGCACATGTAGCGGAGCCCAAAACACATACCCTCACCACTGTGTTGCACCATGGGAGTTGTAGTCATGCAAGAATGGGTGCATGCCAGAACCCAGAGATGAATACAGCAGCAAAGGGCCAAATGTCTGTCAGAAAAAGTAATTTATTGTGAGATGCCAAAGCAATTTTCACATACAATACCATGATAATAACTATGCACTGTTTCACACACAGATGCATCCCCCATCGATTCTGACGACAGTGGCCGCCTCGTCATCTCAGAGACACCAGTGTTGACTGATGCGGAGTGCTCACAGGGAGCTGAAGCCATGTCCTCCCCTTCACCACCACGGCGGACAACACCTCCACCATCCCTGCGGTCCAAGACACCACCACCACCGCCACCATCCTCGCGGTCCAAGACACCACCACCACCACCACCACCAGTGCGGGCCACTCCGCAGAGCCGCAGAGCCGCAGAGCAGATGTTTCCTCCCTGCCCGTGATGGAGTTGGATCAGAGTTCAGCACCCCAAAATGTCCCACGCCAGGCTGTCGTCACTCCAACCAGCCAAACTGCAGCACGACAGCGCATCAGGCAGAGAGGTGTGCCCCCGGGTCGGGCAGCTGCAAGACTAGTCGATCTGTCCGAAGGGTACGGAGTTGTGGAGACCCGAATGCTGCGTGTCCAGCGCCTGCAGGGGAGACACATGGGTGCCATGAAACTCTCCATGACCAAACTTTGCAACAAACTAGGCAACATGACTGATGCTGTGCGTGAGCACACCACTGCTGTAGCTGCCGGCAACAATGAAATCAAGCTTTGCCTGCAGGAACTGACACGTGCCGTAGTCGCAGGCCAACAAAGTGAGTGCCGGTGTCACATGCAGATCATGCTGGCAGTGAATTCTACCAACAAGGCCATCAATAAGCTGTGCAACAGTACAGCTGTGCTGTCCCGCAGGTCCGTGTCCCTGCAAGTGGACCTAGGTCATTATTGTGGGGATGTGGCAAAGGCCCTTGAGAGGGTGACCACTGCAGTGGAGCAACTGCAGCCTGGGTCAGTCAGTGTCAGCAGTCTGGGAGCGGAAGAGGGGAGTGAGGCAGCCTCCAGTGTCAGCAGTGTCTCCCTGCCGGAGACCAGCGGGAGGAGGCGCAGTGGGCGCAATGCAACTGCCACAGACACCCATCGTGGAGAAGCCGAGGAGTCACAGGACAAGAGACTGGGGGTACACGGCAAACGCAAGTGAACATGTGGCAAAGTCACACTGTCCTTGGTGACGTAACCATTGCCAGACTAAAGTGCCACACGCATCACCCATTCTGAGAAGGGACAATTTAAGTTAGACTTCAACTGCAGCAGCAGCATGTTTGTGTTATGTATATCTGCACCAGTCAGGTGTCCATGCCCATTAAACCCTTGCAAATCTGATCCTGTTGTCAAGTCACTCTCTTACCTGTCTCAGAAATGATTCCGTGTGATGTATGTCCGCCTCCGTTGCCCTTCAGCTGTGTTGGGCACATGCGCCTGTCGGTGTTGGGGGTGGGGTTGCTGTGCACGTAGTTCATCCTCTCCGTTCACCTCTATGGGTATCCCCCTGCATGTGGCGATGTTGTGCAGGATGGCACAGACAGCAATGATCTGGCAGCAGGTCACTGGGTCGTACTGCAAGGCACCTCCAGTCTTGTGCAGTATTCAGAAGCGACTCTTGAGGATGCCGAATGTACGCTCAACCACATTCCTTGTGCTGATGTGTGCTCTGTTGTAGCGCTGCTCTTGCGGTGTAGCTGGGTTGAGGTAGGGAGTGAGTAGATATTCACGCAATTCGTATGCGCTGTCACCTGCAGGATGGGGAGAGAATGGTAATCAGCATGAATGAAAATATACATGTGGGGATGGAGTGGATGGAGAGTACGATGATGCATCAATATGTACCTAGTAGGTGTCCCTCTCCAAATTCACAGTTGATCAGGCGCCTGTGGAGGCCACAGTGACGGAATATGTAAGCGTCGTGTGTGCTCATGGGGAATTGGGCTACAAGGTCCGTAATGATGTACTTGGCATTGCACACCACCTGCACATTGATAGAATGATATGACTTACGGTTGCGGAATATGTATCCGGTGGCTGATGGAGGACAGATGGGCACATGCGTGCAGTCAACACACCCTATGACATGGGGGAATTGTGCCACCTGGTAGAATTCCCGTTTGGTGCGGGTCAGCTGCTGGGGGGTTGTGGGGAAGGTGATGTGGCGATTTATTGATGTCAGCATGGCCTCTAGGATCCGGTGGAAGAAGCGTAATAAAGCGCTTTGCGACACGCCTCCAGTCTCAGCTATTACCCCCTGGAAGCTTCCAGACGCAAGCAGGTGCAGGCAGCATAGGACCTGCACATGGGCTGGTATGGCGTTGGTCCTACGGGTCTCGTGCTGCAGTAATGGTTCCAGGTCTGCTACTAGGCGCATAATCATGGCACGTTGAGTCTGTACTTGTCGTACACCTGTTCCTCGGTCTGCCCCAGCAAAGTGATGCGCACCCTGAAGATCCGGTCCTGGATCATCCTCCTGCGCTGGGCCTGGGCGTTGATCCTCCTCCTCCTAGCAAGCACGTAGAGGGCAGCCATTTTGGATGACATGTGGGGTTTCCCAGGGCTTTTGTGAAGGGTTACTGATTGTCAGCACCTGCTAATGGGGTGTATTTTTTTTTCTATCCTTCAGTTTACTTTACCTCCTGATTGTGATTCCCCTTATTTTGCTCATGCTAAATAGCGATTTTTGGGCTTTTCGGTATTAGCGACTTATCATGCATTCCATTGCGATTCGTTAATAGCGATTCGGTATTTCCGAGGTCAGCTTTGGGGTTCGGTATTCCTGAATGTCTGTTTTGCGATTCGGTAATTTATAGCGGGGTTTTTTTAGCGATTCTTTATTTTTTTCCGATTTTGGTTTGATGCATAGCATTTTCTGGTTTTGCGTTCGGTATCGGCCTGTTTTACCGATTCGGTGTTTTACCGGGAGGTATTTTCGTTGATGCATCTGCCAGATAGATGTTTATTAAATACTGTAGATGTGCACTTCAATGTATAGAGGTATGACATTTTCAAATGTTTCACACTTCCCTTCATCCACTTGCAGTTTTCAAACTAGTGATTGCCGTGATCTGTACACCCCTTGCTCTAACGGTCTTTTGCATTAACACACGCCTTTACCTTTGGACTATATATAGGTTGTGTTGCTAGCACTGGGCAACATTTTCGTTTTTATTGTGGTATTTAGTCTACCGCTGACACATGGGATATAAGGTACTTTTGAACATCAGCTTGACACTCATTAACACCCATACAGGGTGTGTGCTTTCTGTAAAGTGTAGTATGTTTTCGTTTACCTTACAAATGTTCCCCCTGACGAAGGGCACACCGCAGCCCGAAATGCATCGGGATTGATGTATATCAACTTCTATTTTTGAATGGATTTGTTTATCTTCACCAAGAATCATTGAAGATGCCTAAACATTTTGGCTTGATCTGAATAAAACGTCAACCTCAACTGATTTAATTTATTTGACCACTCCGGTTTACAATTTTCACCCACTAGCTGGGGCAGGGTGTGCACAAGGGGGACATCTCATAATATAGGAGAGCTACTTGGTTGTTTATTACATTTCACACTTTGAGAATCAGAAAGCTAATCCCCAGTAACACGCTGCATTGATACAACTTTATTGAACAATCTGGGAGTGCGAGTCTCAACCAGTTTTGTATTTTCAAATAAGAATCATTGCTGTTTTAATAAATGTTTCCTATTATTTCGATTTTTATGAAAACTTGTCCTGAAGAAAGTAAAGAAATCAGGTTTCACAAAAACGCTGCGTTGACCCTTTCATAGTTTTCTGTATAGTTTTCTGCATTGTGTATGAGACTGTTTTTATGATTAATGGATTGTATTTATAATTGATGTATTGTAATCTTCCCAATGAGAAAACTTTTCTTACAAAAAGAACCTTTAATTTTTTTTTTTAAATTTGTGAAAATTGTATTGTATTTTTTCCAAACATGTTTTTAAATAAATGTACATAATATAATCACTACCTCTTTTTTACTTTGAATAATTTACTGCACATTGAAGTATGTATTTGTTGAAAATAAGTTGAGGGAACACTCTTACTCACTATAACACATGATCCATATTGAGGCATATAGAGGCATACTCTTTATAACAGAGGATTTTTCCCCAAACCCTTATATTTAGACAAGGGACTTTTGTGTTAGCTTATTTTGAAGTCAGCAAAGCCTTGAAATTGTAAATTGCAAATTTCACCTTTCCACTTTGTTGCGTTGAATGGTTGGGAGATATTAGATATACTTCATTATGATCAATACAACTGATAGCTATAAACATAATACTCACAACCTTTTTTCTTCTAGGTATCTACATTGACTGCCTCAAAAGATGTGGATGTATCATAAACACTTTCACTATTTAAAATGGTCTATGTTTCTGAATAGGTCCAACTGCCAGACCATGTGGCCAGGAGTCTGCCACTGAAGAGACCTCTGCTCCAGCCCAGGATCAAGCTTTCAGTGATTGACAACACTCCTGGTAATCTGGATAACGATAAGGATCCTGGTCCAACTGGCCAGCCTGGTCAGATGGCTCCAAGGAGTTTCACTGGGCCCACACTGACATCTCTCACCCCAGCTGTGACACCTCCACTAACTGAAGCCTCCACTCCTTGTGTTCCTTCCACTGTAAAAGCCAACGTGTGCCCCCCAGTCCTGGGTAACATTGAGACCACAGCCTCACAAGCTCCAGCTCACTCAGGAACATGTCGGATGGAGCACACTGGACCAAGACTCAGGAACCAGTCAGATGGAGCCTAGGGTAGTGGAAGGAAGAGTCAGGGGAGGAATTTTGTGGGCCAGCTGTGAGGCCCTTGGTGTCACTCTCACCCAGGCCACCATCGACCAAGTATTTGGAGCCTATTATCAGCCCCAAAACATGACGGGCCAGGTACTTAAAGAGCCCCGGGAGATGAAGCAGTTGCAGAGGGAGCTGAATTATGAGATGGGGGCTCACAACTCAAATATGGGCTCCCTGACTGGGGTCCTGCAGGACATTTACCCCTTTTAAATATGCCATAGCCACAGGAGGGGAGTCCCTGCCACAGCAACAACCAGCTACAACATTCCCAGGCCCTACAACTGTGGATACCCCCTCCACCACATTAGGGAACGTCCACATATATTACCTGGAGGTGGTGGCACTTCTGCCACCACCAGCAATAAACCCGACCCTATCTGTCCCCCAGTTTGTGCCTACCATTCACTCCTTGAACTATTTCTGGACACATTTGCCTTTTTGATGCCAGTAGTATTTTCGACTTTAAACAATGTTGGCACTTCAACTATGGTCGCATTTGCTATGACTGACTTCTTTACTTTTTGGATTGCTTTTCATTTTCACCCAGTTTAATGTATTCACATTTCATTCAATAAATTCACAACTCAAAAATTCACAGACTGGTGTTGTATATCTCAACTCTATAAATGTATTTGTTTTCTTCTATCACAACTTTACAATTACAAAAATCGAAGTATTGTGTAAACATAGATAATTTACAAGTAAGTAATGTTATTTTCCAGTTCCCAACCATTCACTCATAACGTATTTAAGTAAGTAAGTAAATTCTTATAAAAAGCACGAATGCCGAAGCGTCTTGGCGCTGAGGGGGCAAGAAAGTACAGAAGTCAGAAAGAGCTTGATCACCGTTTGCGAGGGATGACCCAGGTTTTAATCTGTCTCCTGAACTGAGACCTAGAAGATCGTAGCCTGATATTTAGTGGGAGTTCATTCCAGAGCTTCGATGCCAGAAAAGAGTGGCATCTGCCTCCCCTTCTGGTCCTTCTAGATCTAAGCACGGAAAGCAGAGCTTTATTAGCCAATCTTAACATCTGGCAGGGGGCATGCCACTGGAATAGTTTGCGGAGGTCATTGGCTGCCCTCCATGCATGCCTTTATGAACAAGGCATAATGCCTTTAAATCAATTCGCTGTTCAACTGGGAGCCAATGCAAATTTCTAATGGCATCCGAGATGTGGCTATATTTTGGAATACTGGGAAGGGTATTCTGCAAAGATTGGAGTTTGAACAACTGACATTTATTGACACCTAGATACAGAGCGTTACAGTCGTTTAGGTGGGAAACAATGAGGGTAACCACTACTGTTTTCCTCAACTCCATAGGTAGACAGGGCAAGATTGTTTTACTATTTTTAGGAGGAAGTAACAGTCAGAGGTCAATTGGTTTATTTTCTCTGAGAAATTAAGCTGGGCATCATACAAGATTCCCAGATTCCCGACTTTGGTGGCTGGAAAGGGCATGATCCTGCCTCTGCGGGCCACCTTGACTAGGTCCAAATGAGAGGTCCATTCCCAACTTCCATGACCTCTGTCTTGTTGGCCCTCAGTTTTAAGTAGTTCTTGTGCATCCAGGTCATAATTTGGCCAAGACAGCTATGGAATCTGTCTGCGATTGGATCTGCTGTTGATGAGACAGAGATGATAATTTGAGTATTGTCTGCGTATGATAGAAGTGAAAATCCATGGTCCCTGATCAGTTTGGCTAAAGGGGAGACATAAATGTTAAACAAGGTAGGGGAGAGTGCTTATTCTTGTGGCACTCCCCCTGGGAGGTAGAAATTGCCAGATTCCAAAATGTCCCAACAAACCCATAGCTCTCTGTAACAGAGGAAAGAGGTGAAAAGGGCAATGGCGGTGTCTCCAGTCCCTACTGCCTCAGTTAGGACATTGCTGTTGCGTTAGGACATTGTTGTTAACTGTGTCAAATGCGGCTGATAGGACCATTAGGATCAGGCACCTGCCACCCCTATCAATCTGCCAATGGATTTCTTCAGTGGTCATAATAAGTGCCAATTTTGTGGAGTGGCCCGACCGGAAACCATGTTGGGTTGGATCTAAATGTTTGTTGTTATCTAAGTATTTTGTGAGCTCTGAGTAAACAGCTTTTTCCAGAACCTTGGCTGCAAGGGGCAGACAGGGGATCCGGCGATAGTTGGTCACCTCGAGAAGATCCAGCGAGGGTTTCGTTAGGATAGGCCTTACACATGCCTTCTTCCAAGAGGTCGGGAAGACACCAGTGCCAATAGCTCTGCTATGTTTATTCCATTTGACTAATAATTGTCTGGCAATATTTTCTCTAACATATCAATCCATACATGACACTAATACTCAGTGCCAATTTCCACATTTCCAGTTCCAGACCTTGACAACGTGGAAGAAGGGGACATAGCCAAAATAATAGGGTTGAATAGGCAAATTATCATTGAGTCATGTCGTCAGCTGAAGTCAGATCTTCTGACTCACATAAGTAATCCCACATAAATAACATCTGGCAGTACTACATTTTGTAGACACAGTATCATTTTAATTCACTGTTCCAGTATCTGGTGGAATGTAACAACCAAGTTTCAGTAAATGCCACAGTCCGTGCAGGTAACATTGGTGGCTCGGTGGGGCAGTGTAAGGGGGGATTCCGAGGGACGAAGCCAAGGGAAAATTATTTATTTAATTTTCCCTCTGCATCGTCCTTTGGAATCCCCCCTTACCCAGCCCGACTGCCTCACTGCTGTTACCTGTGGATAATCGGGAACTAATTCTGATAAAGATAACGCACAAATGGCAATGAGGGTGATTGATATAGATGTCAAAAAAAGGAAGCTGTATATACACAATGAGAATGTATTCGTTATTTATGTAAATATATATCAACAGTTTATACACAATTTCCTTAGCATTATACACACATATGTAATCAAAAAGGTGATGGCGTGTCCCAAGTGAATTTTACCAAAAAATAACCTAAACTGCTAAGGTGAAACATAATAATGTGTAGACAACATAAGGTTTCAAGTGTACATTTCAGTTGGAAAGAGACGACCCAATTCTAAGTATAAAAAATTGAAGTACAGCAGTTGAAATGTATAAACAACTATTGCAAAAGGTCTGTCTCGTTATCTCTGTCGACGACGTTTCGACCTGAATAGGGTATCAGGTCTCTTCAGGACTGTTCGATGGGGGGAAACGGCCAGGAAATGGCCCTCTGCCCCCTGGTTCTCAGACTCCCTTAGATTGCTCAGACAGGGGTGCAGGAAACAAGAAAGACTCTGGAGATCACATTATGACCCTATTGAGAAAGATAAACATAAATCTTTGCTTAAGGGATATAAATCTGCGGTGTTGGCAGAAAAGAAAGCGTACTTCGCTAAACTGACTGCCTCACTTAGCTCCCCTAGTGAATTGTTTAAAATTGTGGACTCCCTGTCCCTCCTCCAGTCACCCGATCCCATAGTAGCTACTCAAGAACTGTGTGATCAGATTTCTACCTTTTTTCACACCAAGATCATGGACATCTACACAGCTCTGGAAGCCCTCAATCTTGACCAAGAGGTCCCCCCCCGCCGGTCACTCATCTCCAGGAAGTACAGGCCCATACATCCGGCAATATCCTCTCCAAGTTCCCCCTTCTCACTCTGGATCAACTCAATGTGCACCTTGACAAGCTTAAATCCGGATCCCCTCTGGATCCCGGCCCTTTGAGAATCTTCAAGGACTGTAGGGACGTAATGCTGCCCCCTTTGTTGGAGGTTATGAATATGGCTATTTCCGAAGGTGTTTACCCCTCATCCTGGAAAATGGCCATAGTCAAGCCCCTTCTGAAGAAGGTGACCTTAGATCCAGGGATTTTGAAGAACTTCCGCCCCATTTCCCTTCTCCCTGCCCCCGCTAAGATGCTTGAGGCCCACCTCAACTGCCATCTGAGTACCTTCCTGGATAGTTCCAGTTTTCTAGATCCCTCCCAGCATGGTTTTCGGAGGGCACATAGTACCGAGTCGGCCCTCACAGTGGTCGTCAATAACATCCGCACTAAGGTCGACAGTGGCCAGACCACCTTGCTGGTACTGCTCGACCTAACTGCCGCATTTGACACCCTGTCCCCCTCCATTCTGGTTACCCGCCTCAGTGAGCTGGGAGTCGATGGACCTGCGCTCAGCCTCTTGACATCTTTCCTCGATCAGCGGGTGCAAAGGGTCAAACTTGGCGACTTCCTCTCCCCTGTCAAGCCTGTGCAGTGTGGGGTCCCCCAGTGCTCATCCTTGAGTCCCACGCTCTTTAACATCTAAGTGACTCCACTCGCCAGGCTTGTGAGGTCGTTTGGGCTGGAAGTTCTTGCCTATGCCGACGACACTCAGATCATGGTCTCCCTTTCACAGTCAGTGGATGCTACGGCCCAAAAGCTTAGGAACTTTAAGGAGGCTGTCGCAGGCTGGATGGTTAGGAATTTCCTCAAGCTGAATGGGGAGAAATCTGAGGTCCTTATCTTTGGAAGAAGGCAGGATATCTGGTCATTGGACTGGTGGCCCTCTGCTCTTGGTGCCTGCCCCATGCCCTCATCATCGGCCCGCAACCTGGTTGTTATCCTGGACACGACCCTTTCTTTTGACAAACAAGTCAACAGGACGGTGTCAACCTGCTGCGGAGCCTTAAGGATCTTGAGAAAGATCACCCACTATCTTTCTTTCGAAGCCCGGAAACAAGTGGCGGTTGCTCTTATATCATCCAGGCTGGACTACTGCAATGCGCTGTATCTGGGCTCTAATAAAGATTTGATCCAGCGTTTGCAGGTAGTGCAGAACGCAGCCGCCCGGTTCGTTGCAGATGCCCCTATGTTTTCCTCGGGCTCCTCCATTAGGAAGGATCTGCATTGGCTCCCCATGCAGGCCAGGATCAACTTCAAGGTCCTTTGTCTCACGCACTGTGCCTTGCATGGAACGGGACCTGAAGACATCCAGTCCCTTGTGTCTTACTATGCTCCTGGGAGGACTCTCCGCTCCACCAATAAAAAACTGCTTGCCGTCCCCCGAGTCTCTAAGGGCAGATGGAGAGGAAGGGCTTTCTGCTCCCTTGCACCCAAATTGTGGAATTCGCTTCCAGATGACCTCAAGGAACTTGCCTCTCTTGCGCTCTTTCGCAAAGCACTTAAGACCTGGCTCTTCCTGAAAGCCTACGTATAGCCTATCCACTCTTCCCTCAGCACAAACTTCTGCACCATCTTCTAGCGCCTTGATGCTTTTGGGCTTAGTTGCGCTATATAAATCCCCAATTCATTCATTCATTCATTCATTCGGGGGCACCTGTTAAGGGTTTGCGCTGCTTGGGGAGCTTGCAAGTGTGGCACGTGAAGTAAAGGTGAAGAAAAGAACTTACAGGGAACCCGTCCGGGACCCCTGCTGAGGGTGTGAAGTAAGCAGGCAAACGAGATAGAATGTCTGTCCGCAGATCCGTATAATAATCAGTATCGATGTGCTGGAGGCGAGGCACGGGACAGGAAACACACGAGGGCGCTCCTGGTATTGATATGGCTGAAGATGTAGATAAAAAGACTTCTTTTCAGTCAAGGATGTGTGGCTCAGACTATGCTGGCTCTAAGTTTTTCATGCGTGATGCACGGTCGATGCTGGCGGTGTGTCCTCTCCTCCCTGTGTGGTATCAGCTACCACACAGGGAGGAGAGGACACACCGCCGGGATGGCCAGCTCTTTGGTTCACGAGAGAAACAATTATAAGTCTGAAATGTATATGGAAATCTGTTTAACAGTTATTTTTTGACTTAATAAAGGCTACAATGTCCCTTTGTGTTCCTGAGTGAAGTGTAGTCAGTGATGTGACGCGTCATATGATTTGGTTTCGTACAGAGAAAAATTATGTTGGGGATTTCTAAGCACTTTACAATTTTAAATTACAACCTTAGCATGTGTTGTTTGTTTAGAGCCTTAGTCTACTTGGTGTGTATGTAGAGATATATCTATGTATATGTTTGAATTACATTTGAGAAGTTGAACATTCACATCATGGAAATTAGACAACCCATTACATACTCACTACGACTATGTATAAAAAAGGTTTTCTGTGCAAACATAATGTTGGTCCCACAAAGCACTCAGCCTAGATCAGTGGTCTCCTAACAGTAGCTCCCAGAACCCTTCAGAGTGGCACCAAGCCTTGATGTCATTACTTAGATAGGAACAAGGTTGTTTTACAAGTAAATGTTAGGGGAAGCCTGTAATCATGTGACATCATGGTAATCAGGTTGCAGATAACAAGGCCTGACAATGAACACTGCTCAGTAGGAATCATGGGCCAGGCTGGGACTAAGTGACAAGGATAATCAATTGAAGCACTGAGGTGTATCTGTCATTAACACATATCCTTGCCAGTTCACATTTTGAGGTGTGCTTACAAATATGCCCCTGAATGCTTCACAACTCTCGCAGTCACCTTCAGTCACATTACCCCATAGAACAACACCTCCGACTATTTCAGCAGTAAAATCTCAGCCATATACGACAACCTCAACCATCTACTTGATTCCAGCAACCTTGTAGCCAGTCTTTGATGTAAAATACACATTGACTACACGGAACACTATCACCACAGATGAAAGCACCAAAATCAGGAGGACCATCTACCCTAGGGTCCTCTCAGACCACTGCCACCCCCACACCTTCAGCGAAGAGACACCCTCATCAGAAAAGCCCTCACCTGCATCCTCAAACCTCCATTGACACAGCCACATTCCTGGAAGCATGCAGCTGTCAATGCTCTGCTAAATAGCCCTCAGGAGACCCAGCCAAGTTTGCAAACTACCAATGGATCTTTCTCAGTCAATACCCAGAAAAGGTCCTAGAAAAATCAATCAACAAACACCTCACTGACGATCTCACCAATATCCACATCTTGACACCAAGGAGCTAAGTTTTAGACCTAATCACAGCATGGAGACAGTTCTTGATGAAGCAACAGACAACATCCGGATAATGTTAGACAGATGAAAAACTGCAGCCCTCATTCATCTGGATCCCTCAGCGGCCTTCAGCGGGGTATCTCACCCCATCCTGTCAGACAGTTGCGCAAGGCAGGTATTCAGGGACCTGCTCTCCCTTGAATCTGCCCTTTATTAACTGATCAAACTCAAAAAGTCAACCGATCACTTTACACTTCAGAAGCTCGGGAACTCCTCTAGAGTTTTCCAATTCTCCTCGTTCACCTCCACCCTCATCTACATGACTTCCCCGCACACAACATCAACATTCTTTCCTACGATGAAAACAAGCAATGAATACTGCCCATTTTTTTTATAAATCCTCAAGCACATGAACAACTTCATCACCTGCATAACAAAGTGGCCACCTGGGTGAAGGATAAATGTCTCATGCTTAACACCAACTAGACTGCAATGGTGATATTCAGAAAGGATGCCTCACTGTGGGACACCTGCTGGTGGTCTACAGGGCTCGGATTCACTCCCACCCACAGCCCACAAGCAAAGAACTTTGAGATCATCATCGACAATAAACTGGACATGGTCAACCAGGTCAAATCCATCAGCGACTCCTGTTTCAACAGAACGTTCTTCACTGTAATGGTTATTTTTCAGAAATAAACCTCATTTGTCTTTGATTTGGCCTGTGTCAAATATCTCTGCATGTCAGGGATATTTCTTTGTTGCAGTGCTCGCTACCTAATATTAAAGGGATTTGCTGTAGAAACCAGGCTTTTCATCATCCCACATCATCCACCCACTCATATTTTTAAAAGGTAACTTTGTATTAGTTATGCAAATGTCTTTCTGCTTTGAAATGGCAGCCCTGTTTGACATTTTGTTCCTCCATCTGCAGTGAAGAAAGAAGTCTAATAACAGACTGTATACAGCAGCCTCTACTGAACCTAAAACACAGACCTACATTTAATTTATTTATTTATTTTAATTTTATACATTTTATATAGCGCTGACTAGACCTAGAGGTATCAGAGCGCTTTACATTGGTGAGAAGAAAGCCACATTTATAGTGCATAAACACATGCACACGCCCATACACAAACATACGCTGAAAGGCACGCACAGAAGACAAAACCCATCTGTACACAAATATAGACATACTCTGGCATACAAACAAATATAAACATATATTTTTGGGATGCATTAACATTTTTGTAATTTTCGCAATTTAAGAAATCGCAAAATTGCGATTTCTTAAATTGCGATTGCATTTAAGGAATCTCAAATTGAGATTCCTTAAATGCAATGCATCAAACTCTAAAAATTTGCGACTTCGCAAATAAGGGGAACAAATTACTATGAAGTTGACCTTCATGGTAATTTGCGAAAACTTTGAAAAATGCACTAAAGTGCATTTTTCAAAGTTCCATTTTACACACACACATGCCCTTGGGGCATGTGAGTGTGCAAAATGTACTTCTAAGCAGATTTCAGGGGTGCAACAGGGTGTCCTTTGGACACCCCTGCACCCTTGAAATTGCATTCTTAATTTGCGAATTTCTAATGGTGAATTGCAAATTAAGAATGTCTTTCCATTCATTCCTATGGGCCTCTAGGCCCATAGGAATGGATGGGGAGGTATTCCTTAATTGAGATTCTCAATTAGAGAATCGCAATTAAGGAATTTTAAGAAATCGCTATTTTTATAGCGATTTCTTGATGCATTGCAGTTTGCAGTTCCTTAATTGCGATTCCTTATTTTTCGCAATTAAGGAATCGCAAAATGCAATATTGATGCATGTGCCAGTTAGAGAATTCACCAAAAACAGGCAAAAGTTGAAGGGTTGAATTTCCATCACCAGCTTAAAAAAATGGGATATCCCTGTCGTTTTGGGCTCATCCCCAACTGCTCCCTTCGAGGTTTGTTTTTTGACAGACGTGCGGGGTCCATGAAACCCTAAAACTAAGCATGGGCGGAAAATCCGTTCCGCTCGCGGATTTTGCGGATTTTCGGTACATTCGCAATCCGCGAACTCTCGCGAATTTACCGAAAATCCGCAAATTCGCACGCAGCGGATTTTTTTTTGGGTGATACAATATTGCGGCGTGCGGCGTTCACTTACCGTCATTCAGCGTTTGCTGAGTTGTTTTTCTCGATATTTTGCGAGTGCTGCGCCATTTTGTATCTTGCTGCGGGATCCCGCGGGAGTTTGGCGACCGCGATTACGTCATCGCAGCTTGCCACCTTGCACAGCGAGAGTTTGTCAACGCGAGTACGCCGTGATCACGTATCGCGGGAAGTCGCAATTGCGAAGACGTAGATGTGGCCGGCAGCAACAATCTTGCACTCGCGAAAGTACAAAAGTAGCAATTCTGCACAAGAAATCCACCAGCAAGCAGCATAAACCTTCTGAAAATGATGATTTTTATCAGAATAACTCCTCAGGTTGACATTTGCCTGAACTTTTTTTTGCAAGGAGTCCATTTTTGGGGGGGGGGGGGTGGGAGGAAGGAAGTGCCCCACAGTCTCCAACTTCCTGTTCCTGTCCAGCATGCTCCTCCCAGTGCTTTCTTCATGTGCTGGTCACTTTCATTCGGATCTTGACCTGGAAGGATTACTTTTTGTGGATGCTGCTGGATATTTGGATTTGAGGCCTTTTTGACTTTCTTTGGATCACTTTTGGATTAGAAATTTCACAAGAAAGTTTGTTTGGGGCATTACAGTTGCTGCAACTACAATTTTGGAATTTTTGATTTTTGGGCTGTTGTTGGGGCCTTTTGAGCAGGGGTAGTGAGTGGTGCATGGGCCTAGTCTTTCTGTGGGGTGTCTTGAATTTGAACATCATGGAGGGCATGGATGGCATGGGACTGTGCAGATTTTTCTGTGTTTTTCGATTTTTGGGCTGTTGTTGTGGCCTTTTGACCAGGGGTAGTGAGTGGTGCATGGGCCTAGTCTTTCTGTGGGGTGTCTTGAATTTAAACATCATCGAGGGCATGGATGGCATGGGATTGTGCTGATTTTTCTGTGTTTTTCGATTTTTGGGCTGGTGTTGTGGCCTTTTGACCAGGGGTAGTGAGTGGTGCGTGGGCCTAGTCTTTCTGTGGGGTGTCTTGAATTTAAACATCATGGAGGGCATGGATGGCATGGGATTGTGCTGATTATTCTGTGTTTGTCGATTTTTTGGGGTGTTCATGGGGACAGGCCATGTGGGTGGGGGCCATTTTGAGTGCTGGTACAGGCAGGCCATGTGCTGGGAGGCAAGTGGCCATTTTGAATGCAGGCAGTGTTCTTAGGACTGCAACCATTTTGCATAGTTTTCAACCATTATGCCCAGGGGTAGTGAGTGCTGCATGGGCCTAGTATTTCTGTGGGGTGTCTTGAATTTAAACATCATGGAGGGCATGGATGGCATGGGATTGTGCTGATTTTTCTGTGTTTTTCGATTTTTGGGCTGTTGCTGTGGCCTTTTGACCAGGGGTAGTGAGTGGTGCATGGGCCTAGTCTTTCTGTGGGGTGTCTTGAATTTAAACATCATGGAGGGCTTGAATGGCATGGGATTGTGCTGATTTTTATGTGGTTTTCGATTTTTTGGGGTGTTTATGGGGACAGGCCATGTGGGTGGGGGCCATTTTGAGTGCTGGTACAGGGCCAGGCAGGCCATGTGCTGGGAGGCAAGTGGCCATTTTGAATGCAGGCAGTGTTCTTAGGGCTGCAACCATTTTGCCTAGTTTTCAACCATTATGCCCAGGGGTAGTGAGTGGTGCATGGGCCTAGTCTTTCTGTGGGGTGTCTTGAATTTAAACATCATGGAGGGCATGGATGGCATGGGAGTGTGCTGATTTTTCTGTGTTTTTCGATTATTGGGCTGTTGTTGTGGCCTTTTGACCAGGGGTAGTGAGTGGTGCATGGGTCTAGTCTTTCTTTGGGGTGTCTTGAATTTAAACATCATGGAGGGCATGGATGGCATGGGATTGTGCTGATTTTTCTGTGTTTTTCGTATTTTTGGGGTGTTAATGGGGACAGGCCATGTGGGTGGGGGCCATTTTGAGTGCTGGTACAGGCAGGCCATGTGCTGGGAGGCAAGTGGCCATTTTGAATGCAGGCAGTGTTCTTAGGCCTGCAACCATTTTGCCTAGTTTTCAACCATTATGCCCAGGGGTAGTGAGTGGTGCATGGGCCTAGTCTTTCTGTGGGGTGTCTTGAATTTAAACATCATGGAGGGCATGGATGGCATGGGATTGTGCTGATTTTTCTGTGTTTTTCGATTTTTTGGGGTGTTCATGGGGACAGGCCATGTGGGTGGGGGCCATTTTGAGTGCTGGCACAGGGCCAGGCAGGCCATGTGCTGGGAGGCAAGTGGCCATTTTGAATGCAGGCAGTGTTCTTAGGCCTGCAACCATTTTGCCTAGTTTTCAACCATTATGCCCAGGGGTAGTGAGTGGTGCATGGGCCTAGTCTTTCTGTGGGGTGTCTTGAATTTAAACATCATGGAGGGCTTGGATGGCATGGGATTGTGCTGATTTTTATGTGGTTTTAGATTTTTTGGGGTGTTCATGGGGACAGGCCATGTGGGTGGGGGCCATTTTGAGTGCTGGTACAGGCAGGCCATGTGCTGGGAGGCAAGTGGCCATTTTGAATGCAGGCAGTGTTCTTAGGCCTGCAACCATTTTGCCTAGTTTTCAACCATTATGCCCAGGGGTAGTGAGTGGTGCATGGGCCTAGTCTTTCTGTGGGGTGTCTTGAATTTAAACATCATGGAGGGCTTGGATGGCATGGGATTGTGCTGATTTTTATGTGGTTTTCGAGTTTTTGGGGTGTATAATGAACTGATGTTCCTCTGTCTTCCATTGCTTTTAGGTGCACAAGACTCAAGAGAACCACCAGTGCCAGGAAGAAGTCCTGCAGCGGTGTGTGTGTGCAGCATAACGTCACGCGACGTCACGTCTGGCCACAGACAACTCTGCAACTCGTGCAACTGCGGCCTGCTGTTCTGACCTCTGAAGAAGATGGCCCCAAAAAAAGTTCCCCGTAGCTCCTCTAGCAAGAAAGTTGGCAGTAAGGAGCAGAAGAAGCAAGTTACCAAGGAGACTGGTGTGCCCGCCACATTTTTTGGGAGTAACAAAAAATGTACGCCTGCAGCAGCAGCGGGATCTGCTGGGGACCAAGCTGGGAGCAGCACCCCAGCACCATTGGGCTCAGTGCCACCACGACCACGCCAACTTAAATCCAAGCCCTTGAGTGCTGCAGAGGCACTTAGTCTAGTTGTTCAATCACCATCGACCAGTGATGTTGGCTCATCGCAAGAAAGTAGCAGCAATGTCCCTCAATCAACACAGGTTGCTGTAACTCATCTGACGAGTGTTGAACAACCACAGCCGCAACAACAACCACATGTGCAAGTACAAGCCCAAGTACTTGCGGAAGGAGAGGCAGCGCAAGGAGATGCGGAAGCAGAGGTGCATGGAGGGTCACAAGTGCCCACAATTGTTGTTCCTCCCGAAGTAGGGGCACATCAGGAAATCGACAATCAAGCCGGGGTATCATTTGAGGAAGCCACTCCTCCTGATGATCATTCATTGTCTTCCTCATCCCTAGCAAGGAAAAGATCAAGGATGGTGTCTACATCTTCCTCAAGCCCACCTCCTTCTGATGATATGGATCAAACTTGGGAACCACCACTGCGGTCTGAGAGTGAGGCACACCATGATCTGACAAAGGTAGTTAAGCGTAAAAGGAAGGTCGTCGAAAGTCTCATAGTTATGGAGTGTGATGAGGCTCAACAAGAAGTGGCGGATACTACTGCTGATGAAGACTCTCACAACGACGACCCAGTCATCATAAAGGTCACTTCAGCCCCAGCGGGCACACAGCAAACAGACATTTTGACCCTAGCCCGAGAAGCTGCTGAGCGTGATGATGATGTTGTCGACGAGGAGGCAATGGAAACACCACAATCATTGGAGTTAACTAGTACACCAACACGTACCGCTTCCATATTTCTTCCTCGCCAGAAGGGACCTCCATCCACCTCGACCTCAATTAGTGGTGGTGAAAGTGCACAACGTAGTAAAGTTCGGCAATCCACATCCTCCACTTCATCTGGCATTAGCAGCATGACCACCACCACCAGTATCGCCGCCTCCTCTGGCCCCCACAGACATTTAAAGTCCGCAGTTTGGGACTTCTTTAGTGTTTGCCCAAAAAAGGAAAACTTCCCCAATTGTAGCATTTGTAAGCATGCAGTTAGTCGTGGTAAGTTTGGTACCAACTATGGTACCGGAGGCCAGAGAGGTCATCTTGATAGACAGCACACTGTCCAATGGCATGCGCACCTAAAGGAGATCAAGGAAGCCCGAATTGGAAGTCAAGAAAACTTTGATGTTTCATCTGATGATGACGAGGAGGAAGAAGTGTCAAACACTTCACTTACACCCAGTACCCCTGTCAGCACACCCCCTGTGAGCCACACTAAGAGTGTGGGAGAGAGTGAGACACCAATGCGAAAAAGTTCATCAGCGAGCGTAACTGGGTCGAAGAAGTCATCATCATCATCATCCCGTAAAATCATGGTCCAGGCCAACATTAAAAACATGTTGTTTTCAGAAGCGCCATATGATCGCAACCACCCACTGACGCGTATGTATAACACTAAGCTGGCTAAAATGCTAGCTCTGGACCTTCTCCCTTTTTCTTTTGTAGAAGGGGTTGGTTTTCTAGAATTAGTGGCAGCGCTCTGCCCTAAATGGAAGGTTTCTAGCCGGTTCTATTTTGCCAGAGTTGCGGTTCCAGCACTACATGAAGATGTGCTGGAGGTGATTGGGGCAGCTTTGCAGAAGAGTGCTGTTCACACTATACATCTGACAACAGACATGTGGACCAGTGGCGCAGGTGCTGATTACATGTGCATCACTGCACACTGGGTCTCTTTTTCAGGGGTTAAAGCAAAGCTAAATGCAGGTGTTGACCCGGACCAAGTTTTTAAAGCTGCTCGGAAACATGCAACACTAGCCATGTTTGGCTTGGAGAAACGTCATACAGCACAAAACATTTTGAATGAGTTTAACACAAAGGTCTTTCACTGGCTGTCCCCAAAAAAACGTCAGATTGGTTATGTTTCCACGGATAATGGCGCCATTGAAGTTAAGGCCATGGAGCTGGGTCACTATTTCAGAGTGACGTGTTTGGCGCACTGTATAAACCTGGTTGTTAAAAAATTCTTGAGTGAAGACAGTCCAGTGTGCGAGTTAGTGGCCACCTGCCGAAGAATGTGCAACCATTTCAGCCATTCTTTTAAGGCCCGGAAGCATCTGAGGAGCCTGCTACATGAACGTCGAATGCCAGTGAAAGCACTCATCCAGGAGGTGCCAACACTTTGGAACTCAACCTTCTACATGCTTGAGCGTCTGTATGAGCAGTATACGGTACTCGATCACTATTTCTTAACACTGGGTACAGCTCAGAAGGACCTGAGGCTAGATGCGGCGCAATGGAAGCTAGTTAAAAGCCTGACAGACATGCTTCGTCCTTTTGAGGTCTTCACGCGTGCAGTCAGCAGGGAGGACTGTAATTTGGGAAAAGCTATCCCATTGTTGTGCATGCTGGAGCACCAACTGAAGGCGGTGTCTTCTATGTTTCAAATAGATGAAGAAAAGAAAGACGCTTTTGTTTTGGCGGAAAAATTATTAGAGCGCCTACTTGGCGATGAACGTCTTAAAATGATTCAGTCATTATTTGAAAACAATGTTAACACTGTTTTAGAGTGTAACATCACTGATGAGGCCTGGATTACCCACTTCGAGCAAATATACAGTGCACCCCAGAGTGGAGATAACACTATGAACTATGTCCCAAATTATGCTGTAAAACGCCTAAGGTTTGAGATTGAAGAAATTGAAAGGTCTATTGGGGAAATGACTAAGAATAAGGCCCCCGGCCCAGACGGGGTGCCTGCGGACCTGTTCGGAGCCGCCCCTAAAATGTGGGCAAAAATCCTAACAAACGTTTTTAACTCCATAGGACAGGACAGTATCCCCTCTACATGGACTACATCAATAATCGTGCCAATTTTTAAGAAGGGGTCTAGGCAGGACCCTACATGCTATAGGCTGATTTCATTAATCGACTCTTCTGTAAAAATTTTGGGCCGGGTTTTGTTACACAGATTGAATGATAGTCTTGCTGATAAAGGTGTCCTGTCGAAAACTCAGTATGGTTTTAAAGCTAAACATAGCACTATAGATCAATGTTTGAATTTACATCTTTTAATCAACAAGTATACTGTGGCAAGGGAGGGGTCCATGTACATGGGGTTCATGGACCTCTCCTCAGCATTCGATTATGTAAATAGATCCAAACTTTGGAACATCCTGCTTGATTTGGGGGTAGATGCACCCCTAGTGCACTTCATTGCAGAACTGCACACAAACCTCGCAGCTAAAATTAGAGTAAACTCGGAAGGTAGACTTACCAAACAATTTAGGTCAGATAGGGGTGTTAGGCAGGGGTGCATTATGGCGCCCTTGTTGTTCACCCTATATATAAATGCCCTAGAACACACCCTAGGCGAGGTTCCTGCAGATAGTCCGCGTGTGGGTGAAATGATTTTACCTGTTTTACTATACGCGGACGACGCGGTCCTCATATCGCAAACGGGGGTAGGCCTACAAAGATTGTTAAATAGCTTTGGATCCTTTATGCAGAACCTGGATTTAAAAGTAAATGCCAAAAAATCCCAGGTTCTAATTATTGGAAGAAGTAAATCCAAAACCAAAGCAAAAACCTTCTTTTGCAATGGCGAAATGGTTTCCAGGGTTCCTACATTTCCCTATCTGGGGGTGGTTTTTGATCAGAATGGCACCTGGCGGGCACAAAATCATAGCCGCTCGGTGGCATTTAAAAGAACAGTCTCAGGACTTATGGGGTTTAGTAAAAAACTGGGTGCTAAACCAATTAAGGCAATTTTAAAAATATACGAAACTAAATGCCTTTCGGTTGCAACGTACGGGTGTGAAATCTGGGGTTATACCAGGGAAGAAAAGCTTCAATTAGTGGAGAACCAGTTTTTACGTAGTGTACTCTCAGTCCCCCAATCCACCCCTACCTTTTCAACCCACACAGAACTGGGACTTGGGTATATTTCTGACCGGATCAAAATCGCCCCCATGATTTACTGGTTAAAAATATGGATGAATGATGAGATCCCGCTTAATCACTCAATCATCAAGGATTGTCAGACGTTGGATAATGTACATAAAATTCCCTGGCTGGCATATATAAGTTCTGGTTTCCAGAAAATAGGGCGCACTGGCTTATTTACATCTCCGGAAACTATAACTAAAAAAGACATTAGTCTAACGAAAAAAGCTCTTATGGATCTTTTTTCTCTAGGGCGGGAGGGGTTTGAGATGGGAAAACCCAGGGTAAGAGAAAATTATGCACTGATCACCTGTATAGGGCCGGAACCGTATTTAGCCATAGTTAATAAACCCTATCATCGGTTTCTTTTGACCAGATTCCGGCTCAATCTAATTCATTTTACGTTGGGTGTATATGATAAATGGTGCTCCCCTGAAGAAGCAGTCCCCTGCTCTTGTGACAATTTCTCACCCCAAAATACCCTACATTTCCTGATGTTCTGCGAACATTTTATTGAGTGCAGGAGGAAATACTTGCTGCCAATCCTGCGAGAGGCAGGATTTTTACAAGTCAGACCGGCACTAGTGTACCTAAAACAACTTGGTTCACCAAAAATAATGTTTCACGTTGCCTGCTTTCTAATTGCAGAAAATCGAATGAGAAGGAGAAATGCCACATTCCCACCACTTTTAAATATTTGTGATAATTAGATGGCTTGATTATGTATACTTAATTTTACCAATTCATGAATTGGTTTTTAAAGGTAAACATTGCTCTATTTTTATGAATTTTTTAATCTAATCTTATTGTACATTATTGTAACTGTAATTAATTGTATATTTTTTTTACCTCAATTTGTTTGTAATTAATTGTATGTTTATATGACTGTGCTTTCTGTCTTTCTGTCTTTATATGATATTAATTTATCGAGAATAAAGGAAATTGACTGACTGACTGATTCAGTCAGAACAGCATTACATTTGTGCTACTATTCTGGATCCACGCTACAAAAAGGCGCTGGCAGGCCGAGCATTCTTTCCTTTTGATGATGAAGATGTTACAAAGTACAAACATTGGCTAGCCTTGTCAGCCATGAGGTTTGAAAGAGAACGGCAGCAAATTAAAGGAAAAGGCAGTACATCAGCATCAGCAGGCCATCCCCAGTCAGAAGAATCCCCTTCTGCACCTTTGGCTGTGGCACAAGTGACCTCTCAGCTGTTAAAGACACCGGCAACCGGATCACCTGCACCAGACACAACAGTAACATTGGGTGAAGAAGAGGATTGGCTAACTTGGCTTGGGTTTGGTTCTCAAAAGGTCCCACCAAAAAGTAAGCAAAGTGAAGGAACCTTGGAGAACCTTGAGTCGATGGTGCAGGACTATCTGAATGACTCAACCGAGGTCTATGTTAATGCTGACCCATTGGCGTATTGGCATGGGAAAAAAGAATTGTGGGCACAGCTCTGAAACCTGGCTATAAACTACTTGTCTTGCCCACTCGCAAGCGTGTCTTCTGAACGTGTTTTCAGTGCTGCTGGTGGCATTGTAACTTCCAAACGGAGCCGCCTCTCGCCCAAAAATGTGGAGAGGTTAACAATGATCAAGCTGAATCAGCACCTCATACCACCAGATTACAAAGTACGAGAACCCACGCCGGAAGAAGACGAGGAGGACAGCAACGTAGATGAGGGAATTTCTTCTCTGTTAGGTGACACTGACCTACTCCTGCCTGAATTCGCAGAGTATGAGGACAAACTCTTATTCTTATTCCCTGACACCGAGCCCTAAAAATGAGACAATAAATCAATAAATTTCTTTTTCGTCCTTATTCACTTTTATTCCTGTGTGTCTGTCTTTCTTTGTTTTGCACAGTTAATATAATTAAAACTTTAATCACCTAATCACAAAAACAAGCCCATCAGCAGAACTGTCTTCACTTGTTTGCTTATTGATTTGAAGGTGCCGCAGTCTGCATTCCTCAGGTTCACAAGTTCACAAGAACATGCTCCTCTATCCTCCTCCTCCAGACTCCTATTTCCCTCAAAGCAGAGGGCTGGATTATGCCTAATGAAGAAAGACTCTGCACTTGTGGGGGTGTTCTACTTCTTTGCGGGTGAGTTGGCGGGTCTTGGGGCATTGCTGGGAAGTTCTAATACCGGATAAAAGTGGTTTGGACCAAATCGGAGGCACCATTTTTTTTGCGTTTTTGCTGACTTGCTTGCCTTTGAGGTGCTCTTTGGGGGGGTTCCGGGTGTTTGTGGGTGGGGTTTGGGGTCTGGGAGCACTGCTGGGACAGTCTAATTTTGATTGCATTTGCTTTTCAGGAAATCCGTGGTGGAAAACGGGAGTTATGACCTAGCTGCACAGCGCGTTTGGACCGAAGGCCGATGAATATTGTAAGTATGATATTTTCCTTTTTGGCTGTTTGGGGGTGTTGTGCTTTTTTGCAGGTGGGTTGGCGGGTCTTGGGGCATTGCTGGGAAGGTCTAATACCGGATAGAAGTGGTTTGGACAAAATCCATGATGAATTATTTTTTTGCTATTTCTGACATTTCGCTCAATGTGGCGTTTTCGGGGGCCTGTTTGGGGGGCTTCCTGGTGTTTGTGGGTGGGCTTCGGGGTCTGGGAGCACTGCTGGGTATGGATAATTTTGATTGCAAGAGGTTTGAAGCAAATCCATGGTGGCAGAGGGGAGTTAGGACCTAGCTGCAGAGCGCGCGCGGAGTGATTTTGGAAATTGCCATGAAAATGACTAAGTCCCCATTTTTGTACTTTTGCTTTTTGGCTGTTTGGGGGTCTTCTACTAGTTTTCGCATGGGTTGACGGCTCTGGGCCATTGCTGGGAAGCTCTAATACCGGATAAAAGTGGTTTGGACCAAATCGGAGGCACATTTTTTTTGCGTTTTTGATGACTTGTTTGCCTTTGAGGTGCTCTTTGGGGGGGTTCCAGGTGTTTTTGGGTGGGTTTTGGGGTCTGGGAGCACTGCTGGGACAGTCTAATTTTTATTGCATTTGCTTTTCAGGAAATCCGTGGTGGAAAACGGGAGTTATGACCTAGCTGCACAGCGCGTTTGGACCGAAGGCCGATAAATATTGTAAGTATGAGATTTTCCTTTTTGGCTGTTTGGGGGTGTTGTGCTTTTTTGCAGGTGGGTTGGCGGGTCTTGGGGCATTGCTGGTAAGGTCTAATACCGGATAGAAGTGGTTTGGACAAAATCCATGCAGAAAAGCCTTTTGGCACTTTTTGTAACTTAGGGTTCGTTAGGGTTAGCCCTAGCAGCAGGATTGCATGTGTTTCGGGGTGTTCTAGATTTTTTCAACTGAGTTCTGGGGTCTTAGAGCACTCGTGGGAATGTGTAATTTTGGTTGCAAGTGATTTGAAGAAAATCCATGGTGGGAAAGGGGGGATTTGGCATAGTTAAAGAAAGCGTTTGCCACTATTCTTAACTTAGGGCTTGTTAGGGTTAGCAGTATTTGTATTGCATGTGTTTGGGTGGGGGGCTGTTTGTGGGGGGGTTTACGAGTCTTGGAGCGATGCTGGGTATGGATACTTTTGCTTGCTTGCAAGTGGTTTGAATACAATCCACGGTGGGTAAGGGGGTATTTGGGCCTACTTTTACTTTCAAAGTACGTTTTGTCACCAGTTTTCTACTTGGCCTCGTTTATTGAGATCTGATTGGGGGTCTTCTACATTTTTGCGACTGGCTTTTGTAAGGGTGTGGGTGGGAGCACTGCTGGGAAGGTCTAATTTTGTTCTAAAACACAGTTTACAGTACACCTAGCTTGAGGGGAAAGATCCGCTAAATTATTTTGCCCATACTTATTTATCCTTCAAAAGGAGACTCAGACAGAGTACGCACTTTCAAAAATATTGTACTGTCTATTAGGAAACTCAAAGTGTGACTTTTTGCACTACAAAGCGTACATACCTTATATTTATTTGTCAGTGGTGTTCTAATATCACTTCCTGTTTTTCCATCAATAATTACAGGCCGGGTTTCAGTCTGTGCAATGGGAAAAAAAGGATGAAGTCAGGCTTCACATTAGCGAGCCGCAATTCAGCATCCGCCAGGCAGGCAGTGGACTGGGTGTCTTCTGGTCACCAACATTGATGGACGGAGCATCAGCTGGAATGGAGGAGTGCCGCTAATAAGAGGAATGATTTGATGCTTGCAACTTACTTACCAAATTCAACAGGACAACTACAACAACATACAGATACAGTATCCATTCTTTTTTAATGTTTTTTTAAGTAATGTTATTGCTGTGAACTTCTATGAGTGTGACTCTGCATTTCTTGGATCTCTCTCTGCTTCTAAATTGATCCCTACAGCCATTCTATAGGTTTTACTTCGGCTATTTTTTAAACCTAATTTAATGTAAGAAGTGTTTCTCTGAGTGCAGAGATAGGCAAGTGAAAACGCTGCAGCCCTGTACTGTCGCATTCTGTCATTCACGGTTGTCGAAAGTACTACTTACTTTTCAGTAACAATGCATGCAGTAGTGCATGCACTTCCTTTATGTCACTTAAAAGATTTATGGTTAGCTTTGTACCCAAAGATTTCTTTATCTTCAATTATTGTTTGTCCATGCTGTGCTTTTTTTTTCTTCTCTCAACAAAACTCACCCAAAAAGAAACCCCCATTCCCATCCGTTTTCCAAACCCTAACCATCTTCCCCCGGGCTGTGTGGTTTTGATTGATGTGTGACTAAATGACAGAAATAATTCTACACACTTGCTGGGGAGGATAAGGTCATAGCAACAGGCTGGTGAAGGAATCCGAGGATATATTCTAGACTTACTCAGCTTCAGTACTATTTCTTGTAGTAGTAGCCAATGTCAAAGAAATTCAACGCAAGTACTAGTTATACTTTCAATACTTTACCATTTGTTAGGCTACATTGTGGCACTGTTCTAGTGTACTGTCACCTGCTATATTCTCTATCGTACCGTTGTAATGCTCCAGTAAGGACAAAGCAGGTTTCATTTTCTTTTTTTCCATAGGCATGCAACTGCCACTGTGTCACACCACTAGTACCACCGCAATGAGGACATTTCATCCGCCCAGGATTGCCAACCTTAATCTCCATATTCCGTGGAGCCAGCCCTGGGCCTATCCTACTTTCAAACACAAATTACAGGTAAGATAAGCGTTTGGTGGGAGGTAGTATAATGGAGTATTAGGAGAGACGAGAGATTGACGGTAGTACTACTAAAGTCCTAGGACTCTTGAATTCACTTACTCTGTGAGAGGCACTTAGTGTTGAAAACATTTAGCCATTTACACTTAAAGGAAGAAAATGACACAGACTTAAGTTTCAGGAAAACAAACTTTCTGTTAAACCCCCACCCACCAGACTCAAAAGCAGTAAAAACAGGTATGCTCAGATAAAGTTTCAAAAAGTATATTTGTGTAGCCCTAACAAAATAATCTCCCGCAAGACCCTCCCTAACCCCAACGATTGTCCTTCAAAAGTCCCAAAAACAACCCAACTCCCATTTCCCACCCCCCAAAAGTCTCTAAAAAAGGGGCAAGGGACACTACGGCAGGATGCTGTTCACTTTAGCGGCCAGGGCATCATACTCCTTGCGGAGGGTGGCATGGTCGGAGCGGAGGCCCTCCACCAAGGTCTTATATGTTAGGACCTCCTGCTCCAGGTAGGACACTCTGAGGCATAAGCGGTGCTGGCGTGCCTTGCAACTCCTATGGGGGGCAGCTGCTGTCTTTGCTGCTCGGCGGTGGCAGTTGGCTTTGGTAGCCCGGCTCCATACCGCTGGAGCACTGCGCTGGCTGGCAGCCCGTGGGGGCACGGAGGAGGATGCAGCTGCCCCAGTGGATGTTGTACCAGTAGACTGCGTGTCCTCCTCCTCCAGGGCCACCAGCCGCCGATATTTGGCGACAGTGGCATCCAGCCTCCGTTGCCGGGCCATTCGAGCCAGCTCCTTCCTTGTTGGTTTTGTTGATTTGGAAGGAGCAACTATATGAAGAAAGAAAGACATAGTCTGTAAGCAATGCTCCTTAAGATTAACACAAAATGATTGAGCAGAAAGTTGTGTCACAGTACAACTAGCAACTTGAAAGCACAGTACATAACTATTGAGGCCAGTATCTATCTAACCTCCCACTTCTTCATCCTTGCTCTAACATTAGTGGGAGTTTAAGGAACAAATTCTACGAGCACTATGGAATTCCATTACAGTCGACTATGACAGTACACCAGTCTTATTCTTCTTCTTCTCTCTTGTTTAGGAAAATTGGTATGTTATCTTATGCAAGCCGGCATAATGCCAGCGCAGTGAACTTGCACCCGAGAAAAACAGACGCACACCATGATTGATGAGTGAGACAGACTTGCGTTACTGTACCGGTCCAGTACATGCAGGTGGTGAAGCTCTTACTTTTCTATTACGGGTGGCACTGAGAATACTCTGTTAAAAGGGCTACTGCTTAATTAATTTAACTTTCACCCTACAGTGCAAATGAGTACTAGAAAAGGAATTTGAAGAAGCTAAATATTCTGATTATCTATCACTTCACATGGGATGTATTTGATTACATATGGGATGACTTTAAGTGCTTTGCTTTTTATTGAGTGAACAGTGATACACCCACACATGAATGACGTACTACTACTAAACTAAACTTATTAAGAGAGGTAGGGAGTGTCCACCGTAATAACCGGATATATGCTGTGCTTGCAGTTGCAATACAAACTACTGCTACTATTCATGGTAGTATTTGGACAAAATTACAACTTCTTTTCCTTGCCTTTCCTACACTGGAACGGACGTGCGGGTGCGGTGTCACATGCTCTTCAAAGTAACACTTAGTTCATCCAGTGACCGTCTACTCTCTCTAGATACACATATGCTATCTAAAAGTCAGATAGTACCATGATCCAGGCATCCATCCATTCAAATTATATGCACACATACAGTTTCTGTTTCACCCACCCAGGTTGTTCTCCTTCCACCCATCCTTGCATCATCATTCACCCAGACATGCACCATACCATATTCTTTCCTTCCCAGCCACCTCGGGGACCAAGCAAACACATATCATTCTTCTTTGCCAGTCATCATTAAATTTCTCGTCCTTCCACACTTACTTACACCCTTCTTTCGCTTTTCGTTCATCCCATCCATCAAGTTCATCTCAGATCTGATTGGGATTCTTCTCGCCAAAAACTTCACAGCTAAGTCGAAGTACATTTAGAGGAGGCTACTACCTGGTTGATTTATAATACACCCGTGCAGAAAGCACACTCTGCAGTCTTCAATCTCAATAAGTAAGAATATATAGCTTACCTCTGCCCGCCACCACCGTGTGAACCCTCACAGGCACATTGGTGTCGTCCGGCACTTGCATCGCCGCCTCCTCCCCAGAAGTGTTCTCCTCATCCAGCGCCACCACCTCCGCGCTGGCCCCGCCACCAGATGTTCCACCTACAAAGTACATTTAAGAATGTTAGAATACACCACTCACTACTATATAATATTTGGTCTAGGAATAAAGAAATGTGAAAAAAAACTGAAAACAATGTAATAATTTGTGACTGTCTACTCTAAAGTAAAAATGTCCTTTTTCCAGGGAAGGCTGTTGTCTTGCTGCACTTTTTGGCACAACTGATGAATGCTTGCTTTTTATTTTTAACACGCACCACTTTTTCTCCTAACAGACAGAAGCTTGACTTCTAAGAACACAAGCAAGATCAAGTTCAAACCAGGTGAGAGCTCGGCTCTACCACAAGAAATGTGTTGAATTAATCGTCAGCACTAAGCACTTTTTCCATTTTCAGTTAAACGTTTAGTTTTATGACAAACTTGATTTTAATAAATGTGTTTACTTTTAATAAAGCTTTTAAACTTAAATAGACTCTGTGGTTTTTGGTCCTCCAGACTAGAGTGGCTGAGCTAAAGGTTTTGCAATTTTTGCAAGCATGAGTCCGTGCCTCTGACACTTCCTGACTCTGACTCCGTACTCTTGTCCTGCGTTGGATAATCATCATTGAGGATCATTCATCGGTGACTTTGGGAGCTAAATGACTCTGCCACACTATCTAGTCAGTAAGGAAATTGGGGGTTCAACTACAAAGTCTGTTATCACTGAGGTACGTGGAAAGTCTAACAGCGCCTATTATAATTGATAAGCTAAGCAATGCATTATTTAGTGTCCATAGTTCTGTTTGTGCAGATTTGTCCCTGCAACAGTAGTAGAATGGATTGTCCTCCTATCCAAACCAAAAGTAAAGTAGTATCCTATTCTTTCTTGGTGGTCATTCACCTTTTTATTGTTGGCAATTGTCAAAGCATAAACATTTAGAAGACTTGAAAAGACATTATGGACAATCCCAGAGGACTGCACTCAGTGCATAGAGCTATTGCTGACTAGAATGGGAGTCCAATGGAATTGCCAAATGTACAATCTTAGTTAGCTACACAGACAGACTAATAAGAATAATCTAGTAATACCACAGGGAGTCATAGTCGAGGCAGGATAAGAATTTAGATACAGTCTACAAGAAGATCAAAGACGATTTAGAAAAAATCGAATGAGGAACGCTAGGAAAAAATAGGTACTCTAAATTAAAATTAAAACTTACGGGGGCCAGCAAAGGAGCCCTCGCCTGCCCGATCCTGGCCTGCATCCTGTTGAACAGCAGCCTCCTCCTCCTGTGTCCTCTTGCCCCTGGGGGGAGCTGATGTACAACATGAAAGAAAGAAAGACCAGAAAACATGGATGATATTTGTCAACCAAATCAAACATTTCAAAAGAACAATAACAAAATATTTTGGCGAAATAGCAAATAGACAACTATTCCACGGGATATATTGACCGATCTCATGTGGTCTACTACGTTATTAGTATTGCTTGATTTGCACGCGAAGTGACAGACAAAGTCCATCGTGATTGCAGATCAGCGACAACACTAAAAAGTTTCCTACTACATTAACCAGTCATTAAAATACTCAAACTATCAATCCACCACCACTATTTCTTCTTATCGCCATGTGTACAAAGGAAGGACTGGACTTGAGTCTGTAGGGGCTGATTTAGAAGCCCCTTGCGGCTCTTTTGCTCCATTGTTGCGTGACTTTTGTGATGCAGCGGCAGAACAAAAGAGGCGCCATGGTGCGGCGTATATTAACAAAGTGACGCACAGGGGAGATGCATCACGTTGTAAAGCCCTGCGCCATCAGGGGGCGATCCGGCGCAAGAGAGGGCGTTACTGCGCAGGAACGCATCCTAAAAGTGGTTGAGGGAAATCTACAATATTTCAATCAGTCACTTTGAGGACAATGATGCGTGACTCAAACCCTGCGCCTGCTTGAAGCAGACGTACGGCTTGACGCAGCATTGGGGAGATAGGGCACCCCAGAGCATTGCTTGAGTTCCGCCATCGTTGCGACGCAACTCCAGCAATGCGCCGCCTTTACGGCACAGATGCGTAACGCTTTGGTGACGTTTTGGGCCCATGGTGCGCCGCATTGTAAATACGGCGCACCATGGGTGGTGGTGGCGTGGCGCACAATTACTGGCGCATCCCTGCTACTTTACAGGGATGCGCCGGTAATTAAAAATCTGACCCTTAGTGTCTAGCATTACGCAGTTCTTTAAACTACACTCATACATAATTTCACAGGCCAATGAAATGAACACAAAATCGAAAACAAATAAGCATAGTAGCAACGCTACTGAGAAGGAGAGCAGTGCACCTGAAATGCACAGAAGATTTTGAAATATAATTTACCTACAATGTAATCAGCAGCATTAATGCTCTTGGTAAAAAACAAAAATGTGCAATATAATAACACACAGAGCAGGAGAAAACAGAGTAATAACTACTCACCAAGCCCGGGGATCTCAAGGCTGAGCAGGTTGAGCAGATCGCGTTCCCGGTCCAGGAGATCCGTCCAACGGTGGGTGGCCTGGTTGTAGGTGCGCCGGACCCGAGAGTGTTGGTACATGGCCCGGCACACCTTCTCCCACCGCTTCCGGTGCTCCTGGATCCCGTACCCGCGAGCGATCTTGCCGCCTGCCATGATGGTCCTGGGGAGGCGGCACTGAACATAAAAAATTAGTGCGGCCACCTCCTCCGGGCTGAAGATCTCCCAGGGTGTGACCTGCTCCCCCCTCAAATGCCCGCACGGGAGCCGGGCACGGGGTGCGGGACCCTTACCCTTCTCGGGATGCTTCCTGGCTCCCTTTACCATGGTCTGGGCAGAAAGGAAGCTAAATAATAAAGAAAATAGAATAGGGAAGAAGAAAAGAAAAGAGTTTACAAAAGTAGTTTAAAATTAACCAAAAGTAGCAGGAAACACAAAAATATAGAGCTAGAAAAATAGAGGGATAGATAATAAGTAAAATAGATAAAAAAAAACTTCAAACAAGCAAAGGATGGCAGAGGTTCAGAGAGGATAGAAAAAGCATGCCCAGAACCATAGCAATGAATGAGAAACAAGATGGCCGCGCCCGTTCACGACCGCGTGGGTAAGTTCGCTCGAGATTTTCCTCTCGATCACACGCGAAATTGTACTAGCGAGCCGCACACTTTGCGAGATTACACATCGCGCCCGGAAACGGAAATACGTCATGCAAACAAGATGGCCGCGCCCGTGAACGACCATGAGGGTAACTTCGCGCCGTTGCGCTACAAGCGGCTCGCTAAAACGCACAAAACCTTGCGAACTAACACGCCGCAAAAAAACAAATCGCATATTCGCACAAATTCGCGGCTTCCTAATTCGATCTTGCGCACGTTCACGCCCCGCGAATCCCGCGAAATTGCAGAAAAACGAGTTTTGCAAAACTGAAAGCACTCAGCAGGTGCAAAAGTTCAAACTCATCATTAGTAACCATTCCCTGTAGTGCTTCCTGACTGGGGCCCCTCCAGAAATCTGTTGCTAGTTGCAACAATTGTATGCCCCTGCTCTGACCCTCACAGCAGGCTCATAGAATAGCTACAAGTAGGCCACAAAGGTCCTGGGAAAAAAAATTGCTCTGCAACAGAAAGCAAATTACAGATAAGGAAGCAGGTGCCAGACTGGAATTTTAAAACAGTGACACATTAATAAATCAACCCCAAATTAATTCATGTCAGTTGAAGAAGGGCAGGTGTGCTTGCTTTTTCACCCCATAATCTACAGTGATGATGATGAACCAGAGGGTGGCATTGATGTACCAGAGGGTGGCATGGGTGAAACAGAGGGTGGCAGTGTTGAAACAGAGGGTGCTGTGAACCTGTGATGATGAACCAGACGTAGAAACAACATAGTCGCGACCGTTGCGTGCCGACAAGTAAGTTCGCAATTGCGAACTGGTACAAAACCCTCGCGAACTGGCAGAAACCCTTGCAAACACAATAAAAACAAAAAAATCCACAAATTCGCGAGAATTCGTGGATTTTGCGGATTGCGAGTTCGCAAATACGCAAATTTGCGAACGCCAAATTCGCAAAATTCGCCCATGCTGATGGACAATGGAGAAACAGCGGCCCTCATCCTCCTAGACCTCTCCGCGGCTTTCGACGCGGTCTGCCACCGCACCCTAGTACAGCGCCTCAGCAACATCGGAATCCAGGACAAGGCGCTGGAATGGATCATCTCCTTCCTCAACGGAAGAACACAGAGAGTCCGCCTACCACCGTACAAGTCAGAGGCCTCCGAAGTCATCTGCGGCGTCCCTCAAGGATCATCTCTGAGCCCCACTCTCTTCAACGTCTACATGAGCCCCCTCGCGGCCATCGTACGCAAACACAACCTCAGCATAATCTCCTACGCCGACGACACCCAGCTGATCTTCTCCCTGACCAACGACCCTGCCTCCGCCAGAGCCAACCTGCACGAGGGGATGAGACAGGTAGCCGAGTGGATGACGACCAGCCGCCTGAAGCTGAACTCGGACAAGACGGAGGTCCTCATCCTGGGCTCTTCCCCCTCCGCCTGGGACGACTCCTGGTGGCCTCCCGCCCTGGGCACCGCACCCAAACCGACAGACCATGCACGCAACCTGGGCTTCATCCTGGACTCCTCCCTCTCCATGACCAGACAAGTCAACAACGTCTCCTCGGCGTGCTTCAACATCCTACGCATGCTACGGAAGATTTTCCGGTGGATCCCCACCGAGACCAGGAAGACCGTCACCCAGGCCCTCGTCACCAGCCGACTGGACTACGGCAACGCCCTCTACGCCGGTACCACCGCCAAGCTCCAGAAGAGACTCCAGCGGATCCAGAACGCCTCAGCCAGACTCATCCTCGACATCCCACGAACCAGCCACATCACCGGACATCTGAGAGACCTTCACTGGCTCCCCGTCAACAAGAGAATCACCTTCCGCCTCCTCACCCACGCACACAAAGCCCTACACGAACAGGGCCCGAGCTACCTCAACAGCCGGATCAACTTCTACGCACCCAAACGCCACCTCCGATCAGCCAACCACGCCCTCGCCGCCGTCCCCCGCATCCGAAGAGCGACTACGGGAGGAAGGTCCTTCTCCTACCTGGCCGCCAAGACCTGGAACTCCCTCCCGACCGACCTGCGCCTGACCCAAGACCACCTCTCCTTCAGGAAGAAGCTGAAGACCTGGCTGTTCGAGCAGTAGCGGCACCCCCCCCCCCCCCAGCGCCTTGAGACCCTACGGGTATGTAGCGCGCTCTACAAGTGTCACTGATTGATTGATTGATGCTTACCTAAAACCACATTTGCTGCATCTGCAATGCTAAAACATATGTTGAAAGGTTCGCAAACAGTGCTGGTGCAACTGACGCTTTGTTCGTCCGCAGCTGATTGCCAACATTTGCATTTGTGGAAGAATGGCATTTGCATGATTGAAAATGAGTGCTAGTTTCAGAGGACATCCTCCTCCTCGTGTTTTCTTTCTGCTCATTCTTTTTTAGTGGGCCTGTTTTAAGGAACCCCACACAGAATTATGTCAGAGCAGACTCCTGGAAGGTGTACTTTATCCTCTACTTGTAGTTATATACCTCTGCTTTGGCCTGTGGACCTTTCCAGACTGCTCTCTGAGTCCAGATAGATTAATCACAACTAACTTTAAACCTTTGACACACAGGGTTCTAATTACCAGTGCGTGTCTAGCCAACTCCTTTGTTTTGATTATAAATTGAAGAGTCCCTGCAGATTCCTGAAGGCTTTTTAAACAGATGTGTTTGGACACTGCTGGTGGCAGAGCGTTCCAGAATATGAAACCATGTGTTGCATCCTTCTTACAAACTAGATGTAACCCTTTAGGCTTGTTTATCAGAGTTTGGAATTACCATTTTTTGCGTGGAATTCTCCCAGATATTGGCTGTCTTTATCTGAACCTGTTTTTGTTAGCTCCGTGCACTTTGCTCCTGCTAAACAGTGGCAAAGAACGTCTGATATCCCTTTTAACGATGACAAAATTGACATATTCCTAACTGGCATATTTATTTTACTTATAGGTTCCTAGTATATGGCACTAAATGTACCCAGGCCCTGTATATTACATGCTCCCATGGATCTGTAGCACTCTTTATGCCACCTCCTAACACAGCACTCTAACACGTTTCTAGGCCTGCTCCTGCAGCCAAGAATGCATTATAAACTGCTATTTTGGCCAGGTCACCCCATAAGTAACACCTAAATGTCCATGGTGCAGGGGTATGGTATTTGAATAGTAGGGTATGTGTACTTATGCTTTACATGTCCTGGCAGTGAAAAATATCCAAAGTCATGTATTTACTGTGGCAAGGCTAGCTCTCCCACAGGAAAACACTTGGTTACATTAAAACCCTGTGTAATGCTTAAATTCAATTTAGGAATAGCTAGAAAAAGAATTCAAGGACTCATTTAAATAGTTGTTTAAAAAACCAATTTAAGGATCAAGTCATATTTTAGATAACTTTTTTTAAATTGCACTTATATGAAGTTATCATTTTCCTACCTAACCCAAAAGTGTACTTCTGCCAGTCTACAGTGTCTCCTGACTAATGATGGCTCCCCTGTATTGAGATGTGTATTGCTCCCAGACAGTGGTCTAAAGGCTGAGATGGTATTTCTCCCTGAGCAGGATAGCCTAGAGGCTGTGCCCAGCCCCTTGCATAGCTTCATAGCAGGCCAACCCTGTCACCTTCAGTTGTAGGTCACACAAAGGCCAGCCTCTCTTTTACTGTGCTAGCCAATGTAGCTCCAAACCCAGAGGGAGGAGAGTTGCCCATGAACTGGTGATGCCACAATGGAGGGTCTGCCCAATATCCCAACCAATTATATCTATGGGTGGACAGAGGCAGCACTGACCAGGGGAAGAAAGGTTCTGTCATGATGGACTTAGGTAGAGAGGGACACTGAGAAAGTCTACATTTATGGCTCTGGACAACGCACAAAC